>NC_030815.1:4274772-4327277 GCF_001704415.2 Capra hircus | reverse complement strand
GGCTTCGCGCCACTCAGGGCAGCCCTCAGAGGCACAGATTCAGCCTAGCGGACTGCGCTTTGTGCCCTTCCGGCGTCCGCAGTAGCCCTCAGGGAGTTTGGTGAGCACACGATTGCCGCAGCTTGCCACCTTTTCGCCCGCTTGCCGCTCAGCTCTCTGGCCCGTGGACGCCTGGCGCCCCACCTTGTGAGGCAGACTGCCTGCACTGTCAGCACCCCAGAAGGTCTAGCAAAGCGAGCCTGCTTGCAGTTAGGTACGTTAAAGTCTCTCCGCGGCTCTGCAATGCCCCTTTCCAGTAACCTTACGGGCTCTGGCTGCGCCTGTCCCTGGCGGGAATGGTCTGCCAGCCGGCTTTTTCGGTTCCGTCCTTTGTTTCTGTGCTCGGTCCTGGCGAGTCTGTTTTATGTTCGAGTTTTCGCCGTGGTAGCTATTCCCACAGTCTGGGTTTGCAGCCCAAGTTTAGATCGTTCTGCGTTGCGCTTGGGCGTTCACTGCCCCGCATTCTTACAAAGCTCTGCAGAACCCGCGCCCTCCCGCGCGGTCCCTGCCTTGCCCCCCACTTCCCAATGGCGGAATGCAGGCGCTGTGCTGCCTTTCCGCTGGGGAGTTACTTGTTTTGGCGCTTGTAATCTGTTGCGTCTTTTAATTATGTTACTCCTATTTTTCGCTCCTGTTATGTTGCCCTCTGCTGTTTCCAAGCCTCGCCCACAGACTCCGGGCAGGGAGAGTGTTTCCTTGCCGTGTTTGGAAACACTCTCTTCTTATAATCCCTGTCCCGCCGAACGGGCCTTCCCTTCCCGGCGACCGTGAGCTCCTTCCCCACCTCCTTTGTCTCCTTTCGTCTTTATAATTTTTTCCTACCTGTTTTTGCAAGACAATGGTCTGCTTTTCTGTGTTGCCTGATGCTCCTCTGCCAGCCTACAGAAGTTGTTTTCGTGGAGTTGCTCGCGCCCATTGAAATTGTTTTTTTTGAGGAATTTGCCCTGAGCGGCAGAAAGCCTGATCTTTCCCCGTCCTTATTCCTCGCCATCTTTTTCCCTCTCTTCTCCTAACCTTTCTTTCATTAGTTTCCATGTTCATAATCTTTCAACTTCTGAGTTGCAATTATGAATAATCTCTTCCATATTCTCTTACAGTTTGTTGATGTTCTCAACAGCTTCGGCTGCCATCATTCAACACACCAAATGAATTTTTAAAATTTCAGCTGATTATATTTTTTATCCCTTTAAAAAATAGTCCTGCCATCACCTTTTCCCATTGTTTTCATTTCCTCTATAATATTTTCCCCGTATTCTTCCTATTGTGATTTCTTTAAATATTGCTGACCTGTACTGTTTTTATACATTGGTTCTAGTATCCATACTCTGTGCTGTAATCTTATTCTGCAGTCTGGTTCTTGGCCTAGGTTATTGTGTGTTCCTCACCATTTTTTAGATGCAATAATTACAAGCTGTTTTTATGGAACTTTTAATACTTCGAACCTGCATTGAGATTATTAACTTTGTTTCTGCCAGTACTAGGGAGTTCTACTAGATCTGGAAACAAATTTTATAAAATTTCGTCTCTTGAATGTAGATTTCACTTCATGAGAGGTGGCAAAAGTCAAAATCCCAGGACTGTATGAGAGAAGTGCTAGGTATAGAATTATTAAGGAAGATAAGATTACTTTACCAACCTAAGTCTAACAGACACAGCTTGTCTTTCTTTTTGCTTCATTTGGCCACCATGACAATTTTTCTATGTACCCCCTTTCCAGCAACATAGTTATTTTGGGTACCTGTCTTAATGGGTAACATCTCAGGTTTTGCTCCTAGACTTGTCAGACCAACTCGTCCCACTGAGGTACTGAAAACCAGCAAAGCTCAAGGTTTCTGGATTAAACACACCTCCAGAGAAGCCCTGGTTTCTGTGTGGATTTTCACTCCATCTTTAGCTCAGTGTTTTTTGTATTACTTTGTGTTTTGTGAATTTTTGGTTTTTGTGTTATGGCTCATGGAAGACATCACCTATAGTTTTTATAAACTCTGTCATGCTCCCCTAAGTATGTGAGATCTAATTTAAGGAGTATTTAAGTGTTTAGTAGAGGAAGGATATTTCAGAATAGCATATTTATTTTATGAACCTTTAATACAGAAAAGTATAACAGATTGAATAATAATCCATAATTTCCCATCCATGGATTTTCCTGGTGGCTCAAACAGTAAAGAATCTGCCTGCAGTGCAGGAGACCCAGGTTCAATTCCTGGGTCAGGAAAATCCCCTGGAGTAAGGAATGACAACCCACTCCAGTATTTTTGCCTGGGAAAATCCCATGGACAGAGGAGACTGGTAGGCTACAGTCCATGGGGTCACAAAGCGAGGAATGAGTGACTAACATAAAAATAATTTTATGAATATAAAAATTAAAATACTCTGAAAGTTATAAAATACACTTCCCTGTATTGCAACCTTCTTTCCACTCAAAGTATGTGGGTGTGTATAAAATAAGTTATGTGTAATAGTAGATATTATGAAAAGATGCCAAAATGACCTCTAATATTACATTAAATATTATCTGTATTAGAAAAGTATGATTATCACATCAGAGAGATCACATTTTGTGCACTCTTCTGTTCTTTACTTTTTTTGGCTTAATGTACCTTAAAGATTTTCCACATTAACTTATAAAAATGTACCTGTTTAATTTTATTTTTATTGATGTATAAGTTGACTTACTATATTATATTAGTTTCAGGTGTACAGCATAGTAATACAATGTTTTTATAGATTATACTCCGTTTAAAGTTATTACAAATATTGACTAAATGCCATGTGCTGTAGAGTATATCTTTGTTACTTTATTATTTTGTGTTTAATACTTTATACCTCTTAATACATTAACCCTATCTTATCTTTCCTCCCCTCCAAACCTCTGCCACTGGTAACTACTAGTTATACTCTTTATCGATAAGTCTCTTTCTATTTTGTTATATTCATTAGTATATTTTATAGATTTGACATTTAAGTGATAACATATACTATTTGGCTTTCTCTGTCTGCATGATTTCACTGAGCATAATTGCCCCTAGGTCCATCCCTGTTCTTGCAAGTAGCAAAATTTGTTCCTTTCTATGGCAGAGTGATATTCCATTGCATTCATATCCCACATCTTCTTTCTTTATTTATCTGTTGATTGACTCTGTATGCTTCCTGTACATGGATATCTGTTACCTTTAGCACATTTGGAACATTTTCCTTCATAATCTCATCAAACACATCTTATACTCCTTTCTCTTCTTTTCGGTTCAGTTCAGTCACTCAGTCATGTCCGACACTTTTGAGACCCAATGGACTGCAGAAAGCCAGGCCTCCCTGTCCATCACCAACTCCTGGAGTTTACTCAAACTCATCTCCAGTGAGTTGGTGATGCCATCCAGCCATCTCGTCCTCTGTCATCCCCTTCTCCTGCCCTCAATCTTTGCCAGCATCAGGGTCTTTTCAAACGAGTCAGCTCTTCACATCAGGTGGCCGAAGTATTGGAATTTCAGCTTCAACATCAGTCCTTCCAATGAATATTCAGGACTGATTTCCTTTAGGATGGACTGGTTGAATCTCCTTGTCGTCCAAGAGGACTCTCAAGAGTCTTCTCCAACACCACAGTTCAAAAGCATCAATTCTTCGGCACTAAGCTTTCTTTATAGTCCAGCTCTCACATCAATACATGACTACCCGAAAAACCATAGCCTTGACTAGACAGACCTTTGTTGACAAAGTAATGACTCTGCTTTTTAACATGCTATCTAGGTTGGTCATAACTTTTCTTCCAAGGAGTAAGCATCTTTTAATCCCATGGCTGCAATCACCATCTGAAGTGATTTTGGAGCCTCAAAAAATAAAGTCTGTCACTGTTTCCATTGTTTCCCCATCTATTTGCCATGAAGTGATAGGACCAGATGCCATGATCTTCGTTTTCTGGATGTTGAGCTTTAAGCCAACTATTTCACTCTCCTCTTTCACTTTCATCAAGAGGCTTTTTAGTTCCTCTTCACTTTCTGCAATAAGAGTGGTGTCATCTGCATATCTGAGGTTATTGATATTTCTCCAGGCATTCTTGATTCCAGCTTGTGCTTCATCCAGCCCAGCATTTCTCATGATGTACTCTGCATATAAGCTAAATAAGCAGGGTGACAATATACAGCCTTGACATACTCTTTTTCCTATTTGGAACCAGTCTGTTGTTCCATGTCCAGTTCTAACTGTTGTTTCCTGACCTGCATGCAGATTTCTCAAGAGTCAGGTCAGGTGGTCTGGTATTCCCATCTCTTTCAGAATTTTCCACAGTTTCTTGTGATCCACACAGTCAAAGGCTTTGGCATAGTCAATAAAGCAGAAGTAGATGTTTTTCTGGAATGGTCTTGATTTTTCAATGATCCATCGGATGTTGGCAATTTGATCTCTGGTTCCTCTGCCTTTTCTCATATCAGCTTCCAGCATCTGGAAGTTCACAGTTCACATACGTTGAAGCCTGGCTTGGAGAATTTTGAGCATTATTTTACTAGTATGTTTTGCTGCTGCTGCTAAGTCGTTTCAGTCGTGTCCAACTCTGTGCGACCCATAGACGGCAGCCCACCAGGCTCCCCTGTCCCTGGGATTCTCCAGGCAAGAACACTGGAGTGGGTTGCCATTTCCTTCTCCAGTGCATGAAAGTGAAAAGTGAAAGTAAAGTCCGCTAAGGTGTATCTGACTCTTTGTGACCCCATGGACTGTAGCCTACCAGGCTCCTCTGTCCATGGGATTTTCCAGGCAAGAGTACTCGAGTGAGGTGCCATTGCCTTCTTCGTACTTGTGTGAGATGAGTGCAATTGTGAGGTAGTTTGAGCATTCTTTGGCATTGCTTTTCTTTTGGATTGGAATGAAAACTGACCTTTTCCAGTCCTGTGGCCACTGCTGTGGCCAAATTTGCTGGCATATTGAGTGCAGCACTTTCACAGCATCATCTTTCAGGATTTGAAATAGCTCAACCGGAATTCCATCACCTCCACTAACTTTGTTCGTAGTGATGCTTCCTAAGGCCCACTTGACTTTGGCATTCCAAGATGTTTGGCTGTAGTTGAATGATCACACCATCGTGATTATCTGGGCCATGAAGATTTTTTTTGTACAGTTTTTCTGTGTATTCTTCCACCTCTTCTTAATCTCTTCTACTTCTGTTAGGTCCATACCATTTCTGTCATTTATTGAGTCCATCTTTGCATGAAATATTCCCATGGTATCTCTAATTTTCTTGAGATCACTATTTCTTTGCACTGATCACTGAGGAAGGCTTTCTTATCTCTCCTTGCTATTCTTTGGAATTCTGCATTCAGATGGGTATATCTTTCCTATTCTCCTTTGCCTTTTGCTTCTCTTCTTTTCTCAGCTATTTGTAAAGCTTCTTCAGGCAGCCATTTTGCTTTATTGCCTTTCTTTTTCTTGGGGATGGTTTTGCTCCCTGTGTCCTGTACAATGTCATGAATCTGCATCCATAGTTCATCAGGCACTCTGTCTATCAGATCTAGTCTCTTAAATCTATTTCTCACTTCCACTGTATAATCGTTAGGGATTTGATTTAGGTCATACCTGAATGGTCTAGTGGTTTTCCCTACTTTCTTCCATTTCAGTCTGAGTTTGGCAATAAGGAGTTCATGATCTGAGCCACAGTCTGCTTCTGTTCTTGTTTTTGCTGAGTGTATCGAGCTTCTCCATCTTTGGCTGAAAAGAATGTAATCAGTCTGATTTTGGTGTTTGCCATCTGGTGATGTCCATGTGTAGAGTCTTCTCTTGTGTTGTTGGAAGTGGGTGTTTGCTATGACCAGTGCGTTTTCTTGGCAAAAGTCTATTAGCCTTTGCACTGCTTCATTCTGTACTCCAAGGCCAGTTTTTCCTGTTACTCCAGGTGTTTCTTGACTTCCTACTTTTGCATTCCAGTCCCCTATAATGAAAACGGCATCTTTTTTGGGGTGTTAATTCTAAAAGGTCTTGTAGGTCTTCATAGAACCATTCAACTTCAGCTTCTTCAGCATTACCAGTAGGGACATAGACTTGGATTACCGTGATATTGGATGGTTTGCTTTGGAAATGAACAAAGATTATTCTCTCATTTTTGAGACTGCATCCAAGTACTGCATTTCGGACTTTCTTGTTGACTATGATGGCTACTGCATTTCTTCTAAGGAATTCTTGCCCACAGTAGTAGATATAATAGTCATCTGTGTTACATCCACTCGTTCCAGTCCATTTTAGTTTGCTGATTCCTAGATTGTTGACGTTTCCTCTTGCCATCTCCTGTTTGATCTCTTCCAATTTGCCTTGATTCATGGACCTAACCATCCAGGTTCCTATGCAGTATTGCTCTTTATAGCATTGGACCTTGCCTCCATCACCAGTCACACCCACAACTGGGTTGTTTTTGCTTTGGCTCCATCTCTTCATTCTTTCTGGATTTATTTCTCCACTGATCTCAGGTAGCATACTGGCACCTACCAACCTGGGGAGTTCATCTTTCAGTGTCCTATCTTTTTGCCTTTACACACTGTTCATGATGTCCTCAAGGCAGGAATACTGAAGTGTTTCACCATTCCCTTCTCCAGTGGACCACATTTTGTCAGAACTCTCCACGATGACCCACCTGTCATGTGTGGCCCTACATAGCCTGGCTCATAGTTTCACTGAGTGAGACAAGGCTTTGGTCCATATGATTAAATTGGTTAGTTTTCTGTGATGGTGGTTTTCAGTCTGTCTGCCCTCTGATGGAGAAGGATAAAAGCCTTATGAAAGCTTCTAGAGTGGATTCCATGGAATTCTCCAGGCCAGAATATTGAAGTGTATACCTTTCCCTTCTCCAAGGGATCTTCCCAAACCAGGGATTGAACCCAGGTCTCCCACACTGCAGGTGGATTATTTACTAGCCAAGCCACAAGGGAAGCCTGAGAACACTGGAGTGAGTAGCCTATCCCTTCTCCAGTGGATCTTCATGACCCAGGAATCAAACCAATGTCTCCTGCCTTGCAGACAGCTTCTTTACCAACTGAGCTATCAGGGAAGCCCCTTCTCCTTTTGCTGCTACTGCTGCTGCTAAGTTGCTTCAGTCGTGTCTGACTCTGTGTGCCCCTGTAAACGGCAGCCCTTGGGACCCCTATACTGTGAATGTACTCTTCAATGCTATTTCTTAAACAATATTTTTAGTTCCTTGTTGAAATTCTCTGTTCATCTGTTCTTTTCCCTATTTCAGTTAGCATTATTATTGCTAATGCTTTTAACTCTTTATCTGATAAAGTATTTCTTTTTCATTAGTTTTTTTTCAGTTTTTTTTTCTTGTTCTATTCTTTGGAACAAATTACTCTGTCTTATCATTTGCTTAACTTTCTTTGTTTCTAGAAATTAGGTGAAATAGTTACCTACCCTGGTCTTGAAGGACTGTCCTTTTGTGGGAGCATTGCTATGTAATCTACAAGTGCCCAGTGGCTTTGGTGGAAGATCTGTATCCGACATGATCAGGACTCACGTCTTCCATGAGGGTGAGTTGGCAGCTCTCACATTGGTGGGAGTTGGGAATGGAGATGGAGGGGCTAGAGCTGGAACCAGGTGTGAGCCAAGGCTTCTCCTATGCTCACTGGCTAACACTGCCCTGCTGAGGCGGGTTCATGTCTTAGAGTTCTGGAGCAGAAACCTGACGGTTGGATCCAAGTGGGTTCCATTCGCTCTAAGTGTGAGCCCTTCCTCCTCTGAGCAATAGCACTTTCAACCCAGAAAGGAGTAGTGCTGGAACAAGAGGGGCCAGGATAGGCATCCAGTGAGGTCTGATGTTCATGGCGAGACAGTGTTGCCACATCAGTTTGAGATCCAGACTGTTTCTGATGTAATGACTCCATGAATGCCAGTAATGACCACTCTCACTCTGTTTGGAAGCTGTTCGGGGTCCAAGCTGGCTCTTTCCATCCATCTGTGCTCCCTCTTTGGCCCTGGTAGCCTTTGCCCTAGTGTGGAGCAGCAGCAGAGCCACAGCGACCAGAGTGGGCACTCAGCGTGGTCCAGGGTGACCAGGGTAGTCATGGAAACCAGCCAGAGTCCCAGGCAGTTTTATTCTGCTTCCTCTGCCTTGTTCCCAGGAGAAAGCAAGCACATGTATCTTCTTCACGAGCAAAAGTCTAGGTTTCTTACAGTCCTTGTGTTCGTACTACTGGTTTTCAAGCTAGCTAGGGGGACTTTCTTCCCAGTGTTGGACCCCAGGGCTGGGGTGTCCACTATGTGCTTTGAACAGCTCACTCTCCAGGGAGGATCTCCAGGCTGGTAAAATCCCCTTCCTTGTCTGTGTCCTCCTCCTAGGGGTACAGGCTTCCATGACTGATGCTCTTCCCTTCCTACCTAACTCCATTTGGATCTTTCTTTACACCCTTGGTTGTATGAGTCCCTCTGCCAGTTTGTTTTCAGTGAGAATTGCTCCTTGCATAGTTACATTTTTGATGTGTTCATGGGGGGAGGTGAGCTCAGTGTCCTACTCTGCCATCTTGATAGCCTCCCCACAATAGTGTACCTGTTTAATTTTAAGCTTCATAGTTTTTCCATGTATAGATGAATCATAATGTATTTGATCTTTTATTGTTTAGTGGATATTTTAGTTTAATTCCTTACTTTTTTTTCAACACACACAGAAGTAAGTATGCTACAAGCAAGGTTGCCTATTTCTTAGAATTTCACACATATAAACCAGCAAGGGAATTCCAGGGTCAGAAGGTCTCTGAGTAGTGATTCTTCACTGAATTGAGTTGTAAGATTTGTATTATAATTTTTTTCCCTTAGGAAATCTGGATGAACATGTCCCTCACAGACTTTGGTATAGCCTTAACTTCGTTGCCTGTACTATTTACAGATCCCAACACTTACCATTCCTTTACCAGTGTTTTGTTATAAAACTGAGACTAGGCAGTAATTGCATCTTACAGAGTTGTTGTGAGGTTTAGAGAAATATATGTGATTGCCCGTGTGTGTGGTGTGTGTGTGTGTGTGTGTGGTGTGTGTGTTAGTCACTCAGTCGTGTCTGATTCTTTGCAACCTCATGGACTATAGCCCACCAGGGCTCCTCTGTCCATGGGATTCTCCAGGCAAGAATACTGGAGTGGGTTGCCATTCTCTTCTCCAGGGGATCTTCCCAACCCAGGGATTGAACCCAGGTCTCCTGAATTACAGGCAGATTCTTTACCAAGTGAGCTACCATAACTGGCCCACTCTTTTTCTGGGCCAGTGCATGGTGGTTTCTGTTTGAGCAATTACAGGCCTCTGGTGAGCCACGTCTCTGGACTTTTGTCCCAAACTTTGGATGAATGCCCATTTATAACCCTTATTTGCTGAATAAAAAATAACTGTTTTCTTTTATTCTTCTAATTGCAGTTATTAGTGAAGCTAGAGAAGGGAAAAACCCATAAAAGACCAGTGGAAGAAAAATTTTTCTGGGGGGATCTTTGGTTCAAAAATAAATATGGTAGGGGTTGTGGGGAGTATTGAATTGTATTAGCGTATTTGTAACCATTTCCCTTTGAAAATGAATTGCCTTGGTTTACATTAAAACACTAGAATAATTTTAAAATGTAAGAAAGTAAGAAAAAATTAAACCATGAAACAAGAAAGAAAAAGCCCAAGAAAGTAGAATATAGTTATTTTTATTGGTTCTTGAATTTATCGTGAAGACCTGTATTTCCATCTTATATTTGGAACATGGTAGCTGTGCACCATTTTACTTTATTTTTTCAAAACCTTTTAATTTTGTTTTGGGGTATAACCAATTAACCATGTTGTGATAGTTTCAGGTGAACAGCAAAGAGACTCAGCCATGCATATACAGGCATCCATTCTCCCCTCAACTTCCCTCCTCTCTGGCTGCCACATAACACTGAGTGGAATTCTCTGTGCTATACACTATTTTAATGCTAGTTTTCAACTTCTCATCCTCCCGCTGCCTCCCTCCACCACCACCTTGAGAGGCAGACTCCATGTTTTCATCAACAGTACTTCATGTTTTGCTGTCGGGCTACTTGTCTGCATCCACTATTTCTTGTGAGACCACGCTGAAAACAAATAAATGAGCACTCTTCACACTTCAAAAGGAGACCCAAAGGGAAGAAGAATGAAATTGGGGCCAAAAGGTTAAGAGAGGAAAGATGTAGTCACTCTTTTTCTGGACCAATACATTGTGGTTTCTGTTCGAGTGAGCAATTACAGACCTCTGGTTAGCCAAGTCTCTGGACTTTTGCCCCAAACTTTGATAATTTGGTCCTCAGTGTAGTTGTCTTTGAATTTTTCACGCATTTTTTTCTTGGTGTTCTGAGTCAAAATGACTCAGGTAAAAACTTCCCATTCTCTATAATAAATTTCCAATTTTGATCTGCTGCAGTAACCATGCTAAGGTGTTTCTCTATTTCTCTGTCTCCCTCACACATACACTGTTCTGCAGTCTCAGAGCCAATGCAAGGTGAATCTAATATAAGAAATCATATATCAGAATATAAACCCTATGGTTTGTATATATCCACACAGGAGTACACAAGTATTTATTAATAAGTGTCCTTTTGTCTTCACATTTCTATTTATATATCTATGATATCATATCTACTTTCCAGCATGTCTGTTCTCTGCTATTTGTACTCATTTATAGGCAATGATAAACATAAGTGTGTACATGCAGCTGAAAGATATACATGCACACAAATATACGTGTATATATGTATATATGGACTTTCCTCGTGGCTCAGCAGTAAAGAATAAGCCTGTGATGTAGGAGATGCAGGTTCAATCCCTGAGTCCAGAAGACCCCCGGAGAAGGAAATGGCAACCCAGTCTAGTATTCTTGCCTGGGAAATCCCATGGATAAAGGAGCCTGGCACGCTACAGTCCATGAGGTCGCAAAAGAGTCAGACATGATTTACTGACCAAACACACGTATTATGTATATACACACACACACAAAACATGTACATCAGTGTGTGTGTTCCCTATATCCATATAATTATTTTAGCTTTATGATAGCTGCTGTTGACAAAAAATTAATATATAGTCAATCTAAAAGAGAAATGGAAAATTTTCTTTGAGTCCACATGAGTGTAAGGTCAGTATATATGTGACTTTGGTGAAGGGGTACATGCAAGCAAGGTCATATCTTGGTAGAGAGTGACTACTCATTGGGAGGAGCAAGTATTTTAGTTCAGAGTTTTAGTGCTTTTCTAAGTATGAGAAGATGAAAGAAATTGGGTTCACAAGATTTTCTCCTACAAATATCTAACTATCTAAAGGCCAATTCTGCCATTTTCCCCAGAATGCAAAGTGTCTCATCCTGATCTTTGCTCTAAATTCCTTTCAGCGTGGTGCAGTATATAGGCCAGTGACTGCAGAGGCTAATGAACTGATTCTTCCAGAACTGGACAGTAGGTAGTATTCTTTATTTTACAATTCCCTCCCTTCCAGTCTTAATTTTGGCCAAGGTTTTGGAGGCATTTTGTGACTGATTTGTTCCATGGTGCTAAGAAAGCTCATTACCAGGTTGAACATGGATTTCTTTGGTAGTCCTTTTAATTTGCTGTTGGACTTCCCAGGTGGTGCTAGTAGTAAAGAACCCATCTGCCAATGCAGGAGATGTTAGAGACCTGGGTTTTGATCCCTGGGTCAGGAAAACCCCCTGCAAGGGGGCACAGCAGCCCAGGACTAGGCCCTGTTAATAGTAGCTGAGGGCCTGTGGAACGCCTGTCTTGCTAATCAGTTATGGTCCAAGAAATGGTCTGTTTCCTCCTGTTGATTCTTCCAGTATCTGGAGCTACATTATTATAGCCATTTATCTTATAGAACTATATATTTCATTAATCATTTCAAGTTGCCTAGTTATCATTTTTATCAGAGGCAGAGTCACACACTTGTTAGTGTAAGACTTAATCTTGTAAAATAGGCAGAATACAAGAATTCATAGTTACATTAATACAGTCATAAGTAAGTAATCTTATCTTTTAAGAGATTACATAGCTGGCTCCAGAAGAAGAAAAGTGGATGCTGATGGTTGAACTGGTATTTCTGCCATTGGGAAGGTTTGGTTAACACATAATGCAGATGTAAAATGCACACTTGAGAGGAGGGAGAAGGTCCACATGGGCAGAGCAAAATTTTATATTTAAATTTTTGTCTTGCCTTAAAATATGACTTTTCTTTCATTAGTACAAAAATTAGGCTGCATGGTTCAAATGACACCTTTATTCTAATACCAAGGAGAGGAAAATGCAGAAGAAATAATAGTTATGTTTAAATACAATGCTGTCTTTTTGGATTGAAGTGTGACATCATATGCTAGGATAAACAGAATTATCATATGGATAAAAGAATACATTTTTTGCAAGATAAAAGAGATCAAATTAACTTTGGAGAAGCAAAAATAATATGACTTTTCTCTCTTTCGCAGTTATTTAGAAAATTTTAGTATGCTTCCCTGGTGGCTCAGATGGTAAAGAAAAATATACTAAAGATATCGCCAGTCTATGTCTGATGCAGGATACAGCATGCTTGGGGCTGGTGCATGGGGGGGATGACCCAGAGAGATGTTATGGGGAGGGAGGTGGGAGGGGGATTCATGTTTGGGAACGCATGTAAGAATTAAAGATTTTAAAATAAAAAAAATAAATAAATAAAATTAAAAAATAAAGATATCTAAAGAACACAAATGGCATTTAATAAATCCTGTGACTCACAAAATTAGAGATATTGATGGGGTAATCTAAGGAAGGGAAGAATGAATAAAGGCTAATAAGTGCTGCTGCTGCTGCTGCTGCTGCTGCTGCTGCTGCTGCTGCTAAGTAGCTTCAGTCGTGTCCGACTCTGTGCGACCCCATAGACAGCAGCCCACCAGGCTCTCCGTCCCTGGAGTGGGTTGCATTTCCTTCTCCAATGTATAAATAAGTGCTACGTCAGTTATTTTACCAGGCTTAACTAGAAGGCAAATGTTTTCTTCTAACGAGGTTATTATTTTTTCTATGGCAATCATTTGTTTCTCAGATTGAATTCATATAATCAGTATATTATCAGTACGTTTGTTAAAGTTGTTGTTCTATCTTATGTCTGTAAAGAAACCACCCCATGTTTTCTCAAAAGCCAAAACTGTTCATGATGGTAGATGCCTCTTCATAATGTAACTGAAGTACCCCAACAACTATCACTTATTTTATTAACTTTGTAACCAACTTCTGGATCTTGAGGTTACTAGACTATAACTGGAGTTAATTACATATTTTAACATGGGGGCACAGAAAAAGAGGACAAAGTATTTTAGTTCATAGTACCAAATTTTATATCTATTACTTGCTTTTAGTTGTTTGACTTGAATAAAGTTAGTCAAAATCTCTGATTTTTGCTTTTCCTTTCTGGAAAAATGGCGCAAAATCCAGTTCCTGATTCTTCACAATTGTCCTGAGCCCTGTTACAGGATATGTGAATGTAGTTGTTAATTTTGGTGATGATGGCCATGTGCATATTTTCTTAGCTTTGAGAAGAGGATGGGTAATGCGACGGCCTGCAGATCAAGATGGGGCAGTTAACGAATAGGCCGGGCTTGAACGGTCACTGCCCAGTGCGTGAAAGTGGCCTAGGTGAATTTTTGTGAATGGCACCTGGATGCTTCTCAGAACAGTTAAAGGTTTATATCCAATACTTAGATAAATTAACAATCATGATGCCAAAGCACATTAGAGCACATTAGCAATCATTTCCACAAGACAGTGGCAAATAAAAAACAATAGAGCAAATCACGACAATTTAAGACGACTCTTTAAAAAAGGTTAACGTGTGCGTGTGCGCTCCCTTGTGTTCAACTCTCTGTGATCACATGAACTGTAGCCCACCAGACTCCTCTGTCCTTGGGATTTCCCAGACAAGAATACTGGAGTTGGTTGAATCCCCCCAAATGTTAATACCTACTTTTATCTTCTCTGAATCCTAGTTCTAGCTATTTTGCCCATGGCTATTTATTTTCAGCACTTCCCAAGTGGTGCTAATGGTAAAGAATCCACGCCAGTGCAGGAGACACAAGAGACGTGGGTTTGATCCTTGGGCCGAGAAGATCCCCTGGAGAAGGAAATAGCAATCCACTCCAGTCCTCTTGCCTGGGAAATCCCATGGACAGAGGAGCTTGGTGGGCTACAGTTCATGCAGTCACAAAGAGGTGGACATGACTGAGTACACACACACGTTTATTTTCAGGTGTGCTTTCTACCCCCACCCCTCCTCTCTTCTTTCTGTGTTCTTCTCTCTACAGCAGAGAGGGATATTTGAAAACTATACTTCTTGGGTCCCATTGCCCATCTTATGTTTGGTATGTTCAGTCAATCTAAGTTCTGTTGTTCCAAAGCAAGGGAAGGGCAGTAAGTCTAACTCTCCATCTCTCTGCTTCAGGATGAATCTTCAGCAGTGGCTCTTCTTCCATGACTCAAGTCCTTTCTATAACAAACAGCCCTGACTTGCCACCAATTCTTCATTTATGGTCTCAGTCCCACCTGCAACCCCATATCATGGGTCTAGCTCCTGCCGGTGGGCCCTCTTCCAGAGTTCCAGCTTGCAGCTGGTAACCCCTCCTATGGGCTCGTCTGGTGGTGTCTCTGGAAGTAGTTTCACTGGGGCTTCAGCTCCCTACTGAGTGTGGCTCCTGGACTCTGATGTCATCATCTCTTCTTTATTTCATACCTCTAGTTTTAGGGAGTGCAGCCGTTTCTTGCAGACGAGCTATCTCTAGGTACCTCATCTTTTCAAGTTTTCCGCTTTTCTGAAAACTCAGTGACTAGTTTGCTGAATTAAAGTCCCTAATGTGGTTCTGCTTTCTGGCCTGGTTACAGACTTGACAAGAGTCATCAACTAACATGTGGAGTGCAGCCAGCTCATTAAAAAGCGAGAAAAAAGTTGAAAGGAAGGGGATGGGTGAATGAAATGAATCTGTTTTAACCAAATGTGATGATGTTTTTATATATACCACAAGAACTTTTTCTTTTGATCTCATCATTACAATGAAATTTTGATAGGGATTTGGTGAGACTCGTAACTAAAAGATGGCGTTTTAACAGAGAACTGTTAAACGTTATATTATGTGGCAGCGTAGATGGGAGCAGACATGGGGGAGAATGGATACATGTATATGTATGGCTGAGTCCCTTACTATCCACCTGAAACTATCACAACATTGCTAACAGCTACGTGCTTGCCTACTAATTTGCTTTAGTCATGCCCGACTCTTTGCCACCCCATGACTGTAGCATGCCAGGCTCCTCTGTCTATGGGATTCTCCAGGCAAGAATACAGGACTGGATTGCCATGCTGTCCTCCAAGGGATCGTTCCTAACCCAGTGATTCAACCTGCGTCTCTTATGTCTCCAGCTTTGGTAGGCGGGTTCTTTACCACTAGTGCCACCTGGGCAGCCCAAATTGGCTATACTCCAGTATAAAATAAAAAGTTAAAAAAAGATGGTATTTTAAAATTTGTGTGGTTTGCTTATCAGTTGGTTCTTGACTATAAAGTTATTTTTATCACAATTATTTGTAGACTAATTTTTGCCTAAATCCTGTCTGCTCTTTGCAATTAATTGTTTAGATTACAATTTGCTAAGAAATAAACTAGGATAGATTTTTAACAGATTTCCCAGTAAATCAATGGGTTAATCATTGAGAAGGAATGAGTAATTCCCATTTGAAATTTATATAGACTCTATTCTGAACACATCACTGTGTGTCTATATCTTTATAATTGATAGAAATAAATGCATTAACAAATGCATATATATGCCGCATCCCATTATTAACTGGGATAAACCACTACATGCAGTTATAATTAAGTATTTTTGTGAGCTAAAAATGAAATTGAGTCCTTATTTAGCAGTTGGGGAACAGGAAGGCTTGTGTAAAGCAGGGGAGTGGTGGCCAGGTGATCCTGGCTGGAGGGTGAGCACTCCATAGCCTTTGTGCTGTGATGAGAGGCAAGAGCCCTGGAGTGCTGTCCAGCACCTACAGTGTGGTTAGGTTACAGACTTCTCACTTGGGAGAAGCATGCCAGCATTCTTGACAATATTTCTGGAAATCAGAATAAAGGGACCCTCTTTGAGGAAATAAAGACAAGGAGGAAAAGTTGGGATACTGGAGCTTCTGACTTGATGGTAATTATAGTTTTAATAAAAGCAGACACAAATTTATCAAGTACCATGCCACAAAGTGTCAGATGTTTAAACACACTAATTTATTTAGTCTTCATGATAAGGTAAAACTACTTACAATTTACAAGATGAACATTACTGCTCTTACAGATTATAGAACTAAAGATCAGGGAAGTTAAATAACTTGTCTATGATTACAGTTGAGTGGAAAATTCAGGATATTAAAAGAAGACTTTCTGACTTGGGAGTTGATGTACTTCCCACTGTTCTATATAATAAAACACTATTTTATCATCTGCACCTTGGATAGTTAAGGTGTTGAATGATCCATCGGCAGTTCAGATGAGAAGTGGCAATAGTTTTGTTTTGTTTTGTTTTTTTTTTTTTTTTTGCTGTCATGCACACACACAAAACACTGGATTTGGCACTGTTTACTATAGTAGGTAGAAGCGTAGCCTCCAGAGATGTCCAGAATCTAATTCCAGGACCCTGTGAATACATTACCTTCTCTGACTAAAGTGACTTTTCAGATATGAGAATGTTAAGGACTTTGAGATGAGGAGACTATCCTGGTTTATTTCAGTGGTCTGATCTAATCACAAGGGGAGGTGGGAGGATCAGAATCAGAGAGAGAGATGTGATGATAAAAGCAGAGGTCAGACTGACGCATGAAGAACGGGCTATGAGCCAAGGAATGTGGGCAGCCTCCGAATGCTGGAAAAGTTCAGAAAACATTCTCCCCTGGAACTTCCAGAAAGGATGCAGCCTTGCTTACTCATTTTAGACTTCAGTCCTCTAGTGCTGTAACATAATACATTTGTGTTGTTTTAAGCCACTGTGTTTGTGGCAACCTAGAGAAGAATTTGGAAACTAATACACTTACTTGTTCTGTTTAAATCATGAATATGAATAGGCTCTAGGTTCTCTGTTTGATTATTCTATGTGGATACACATTTCATTACTCTGTTAGCATCATGAAAGTAAATTAATGGGAGGCAAAAATCAAATCTCAGCATCCATAATTGCATAGGTCAGTGTGATTCTGATAAGGAGGATATTAAATAACCTCACATACAGATAAAGAAGTTAATCTTATCAGACAGCCAGCTAATGGCACTGTTAAAGATGAGCTCATAGAGCTGTGTATTATTGAATGTTTCAACTAGAAACCTAGAAGAAGAACTCTGTAGTTAAAGGATGCAAAAGTCACTTATGATGTAAGTGATACTGGTCACCTCCTGAAAGGTGCTTGACCAGCCACCGGAAATGTTATCTCTTATATCTCTCTATGTAACACTTTTTTAATGATATATTTTCACCTAGAGGGCTGCATGCATTAACACAGGAGCTATATAATGGTCAGTTACTTTCTATTGCTTGGAAGACACAATTGCTGGTTTCTTTGAGCATATTGTGATCCCTCACCTAGAGCCAGACAGCCTGGAATGTAAAGTCAAGTGGGCCTTAGAAAGCATCACTACGGACAAAGCTACTGGAGGTGATGGAGTTCCAGTGGAGCTATTTCAAATCCTGAAAGATGATGCTGTGAAAGTGCTGCACTCAATATGCCATCAAATTTGGAAAACTCAGCAGTGCACAGGACTGGAAAAGGTTAGTTTCATTCCAATCCCAAAGAAAGGCAATGCCAAAGAATGCTCAACCACACAACTACACTCATCTCACATGCTAGTAAAGTAATGTCAAAATTCTCCAAGCCAGGCTTCAGCAATACATGAACCGTGAACTCCCTGATGTTCAAGCTGGTTTTAGAAAAGGCAGAGGAAACAGAGATCAAATTGCCAACATCTGCTGGATCATGGAAAAAGCAAGAGAGTTCCAGAAAAACATCTATTTCTGCTTTTTTTGACTATGCCAAAGCCTTTGACTGTGTGGATCACAAGGAACTGTGGAAAATTCTGAAAGAGATTGGAATACCAGATCACCTGACCTACGTCTTGAGAAACCTACAATGCAGGTCAGGAAGTAACAGTTAGAACTGGACATGGAAAAACAGACTGGTTCCAAACATGAAAAGGAGTACGTCAAGGCTGTATATTGTCACCCTGCTTATTTAACTTATATGCAGAATACATCATGAGAAATGGTGGGCTGGATGAAACACAAGCTGGAATCAAAATTCCTGGGAGAAATATCAATAACCTCAGATATGCAGACGACGCCACCCTTATGGCAGAAAGTAAAGAAGAACTAAAGAGCCTCTTGATGAAAGTGAAAAAGGAGAGTGAAAAAGTTGGCTTAAAGCTCAACATTCAGAAAACTAAGTTCACGGCATCTGGCCCCATCACTTCATGGCAGATAGATGGGGAAACCGTGGAAACAGTGGCTGACTTTATTTTTCTGGGCTCCAAAATCACTGCAGGTGGTGACTGCAGCCATGAAATTAAAACAGGCTTACTCCTTGGAAGGAAAGTTATGACCAACCTAGACATATTGAAAAGCAGAGACATTACTTTGTCAACAAAGATCCGTCTAGTCAAGGCTATGGTTTTTCCAGTAGTCATGTATGGATGTGAGAGTTGGACTGTGAAGAAAGCTGAGCGCTGAAGAATTGATGCTTTTGAACTGTGGTGTTGGAGAAGACTCTTGAGGGCCCCTTGGACTGCAAGGAGATCCAACCAGTCCATCCTAAAGGAGATCAGTCCTGAGTGTTCATTGGTAGGACTGATGCTGAAGCTGAAACTCCAATACTTTGGCCACCTGATGTGAAGAGCTGAGTCATCTGAAAAGACCCGGATGCTGGGAAAGATTGAGGGCAAGAAGAGAAGGGAAGAATAGAGGATGAGATGGTTGGATGGCATTACCGACTCAATGGACATGGGTTTGGGTGGACTCCGGGAGTTGGTGATTGCTGGGGTCCAGCCCTGGTGGATCCAGGGAACTCGAAGGGTGGACGGCATTGGCGTGGAAAGACTTGTTTATTTATTAATATAAGATTAGGTTGAGAAACTATAGTGTAGGAGGAAGATTAAGTGGAGAAAGAGGGCTGAATAGCTTGGGTTACGTGGAAGACCAATAAAATTCCAGACAAGGAATTTGCACCATCTACGTTGAGCCACCGGCGCTCGCTTGAATATCTAAGGGTGCCTCGCCTTAGGCTCCCTTTCGCACGGGTCTTAACAGCCAGGGCAAGTAAGTAGACTTGGCGGGCCTCCGCGCCCCAGGTGGAGATTCAGCCTGAAATTAAAGTAAAGAGCAGAGGGAGGGAAAGGGAGAGAAGAAGAGAGAGAGACACGGGGGGAGCCAGATTCCCAAGAAACCAGGCCGAGAGACTGGTCCCATCCTTTATTATTCAGAAGGCCTTTTATACTTTTGATAAAACATGGAGATCAATGGGTAACACAAAATTATGTAGCGTTCGCAACCCAGACTTTTTGTATATCATTTTGTATACAAAAGGTCTCAGGTGATTTACATTATCTTCTGGCCAAGAGCCTTGTTAACACGTTTTGGCTCTCTTCCTTAATGAATGTTAATTTTGTTTCCCCTGAAGTGTTTTTCTTTAATCTACATCTCCTTAAAGCACTAAAGTTACATCTCTATAGAACAAAGGCGCAGTGGGTTATAACAAAGAAGGTACTTAACTCAAAGATCTAATGTTGCTAATACCAGGTCTACTACTTGTTTTTCTATATGCCAGCTATATCTAAAAACAAAGGATATGAAAATTTGGCAGCAAGCATTGACTCAACAAATGAAACTTTTAATCAGTCCTATTCTAAAGATTTTGACTCCTCGGAAGCTCCTACATTCCTAGGATGTTTTAAGCTTCCTGTGCCTCCTGCGGTCAGGAGGCCTCAAACAATCACACGTGCAGTTGTACAAGTCCTGCGGGCAGGCTAGAAAGCCATCAGAGGGGTTTTGGGATTGAAACACTCTTTCAAATGCAGAAGACTAAAGCCCTAAATTGACTTTTTCCAGAGAATGTCAGAAGAGTGGAAAAGCAGAGCACAAAAACCGGCAGATTTTTGTTGGGGTACATGCTTAGGAATTTCCAGAGGGGCCCCTGAAGTCTGAGCACGCCTTGCGTATGTCAGCTTCCTTCCTCATGACCTTGTCACTGGCGGGATTCCTCACACTGGCTCCTGGCAGGTGATGGACAGGGAGGCCTGGCATCTTGTGGTTCATGGGGTCACAAAGAGTTGGACATGACTGAGTGACTGAACTGGACTGAACTTGTGACATATAAACATAACTAAGTTCTGGCTTGATTAGGTACCAGGCTTCAAACAAGGTATAATTAGTTCAGTGGTAGAAGCAGTATCTATATCCCCTAAGTCCTTCACTGCGGGTTTGATGGATCCAGAGGGAAACAATGCCTGTATTCTTTCCTCTCAACATAGGTCTCAAGAAATAATACAGAGCATAGGAATCTTTCAAAGTGATTGTGTGGGCTGGATGTGAATATGAAGATGACGGATTACCTTGGATCCAAGTTGGGCTGGATAGAGGTCTTACTAAAAATAAGCCAAATAACAACTGCTCCATCTCCATTGTCCTAGAGCAGAGTTCTATCTTCTAGGTAATTCCCCCAGCATCACTCGCAGTTCAGAGTGGTGAAACCTCTTACTTACTAACCTATCCCTTCTCCGGAGAGAATATGAAAGCATTAATGAAAGCTGTGAACGATTCTTGAGTCCATTTGTGCTCCTTTTTATTTTGCATATGAAAATAGCATAAAGGAGAATATCTGGGATATGAGGGAAATTGTCCAATCATAATGTTACAAGTTAATTTTTTGCAAGTAATATCAATTATCTTATTTAAAAATTCTGGTGTAGGAATGAATCTGGCCATAAAAATCCCCACCAAATAATCAGTTTTGTTTTCTTGAAATTGAACATCTCCTGTTAGAGTTTTTATAGATAAGTCATAAAATTCTAGTTAAATTCTCAATTTGTGTATTTTAAAACAATATTAGGAGCACAGTATTACCTGATGGGAAATTTAAAAACAACTCAGAATTGTTTAATTATCCTGACTCAATCTTATATAAAGTTTGACACTAAATTTGTGTTGGAGGACAAGTGAGATTTATTAATCTGTAGGTCTTAAAAAAAAAGAGAGGTGTCACTTTTCAGTAGTTTTAATATGTGACTATAAAAAGAAAGAAATATGTTCTTGTCAGGCCAAATTAGATAACCTTATCTAGGGAAAATACTAAGTTTTTAAAAACAAATTAAATGTGTGATATATGGAACAAAGTAAGTTATATAATCATTCTATCTTGGCTTTTCATTTTGGGGAATGCATGTCACAGAGATTCAAGTGAAAGAGATTGCTACGAGGCTCATTTGAGATGTTAGTCACGGCCACTAATAGTGGTAGCCAGTGTCAAGCAACAGCCCAAGATTTAAAAGCAGTTTTCTCTCATAAAGAATGCATATTAAATAATGTGCTGTGCTTAGTCGCTCAGCCATATACAACTCTGTAGCTCACCACGCTTCTCTGTTATCTGTCCATGGGATTTCTCAGGCAAGAATACTAGAGTGGGTTGATATGCCCTCCTCCAGGGTGTCTTTCCAACCCAGGGAGTGAACCCAGGTCTCCTGCATTGAAGGCGGGTTCTTTACTGTCTGAACCACCAGGGCAGTCCAAGTTAAATCATATGCATCTTTAAAAATCACACTGTACAACCTCAGTTCAGTTCCATTCAGTTCAGTCTGTCAGTCGTGTCCTACTCTTTGTGACCCCATGAACTGCAGATGCCAGGCCTCCTTGTCTGTCACCAACTCCCGGAGTCCACCCAAATCCATGTCCATCAAGTTGGTGATGCCTACCGATGTATACCAATACTGTATAAACTAAATGTGTACAATTTTTTCTTGTCAATTATATCTTAAAAAACTGAAAAAAAAAAAAAAACTGAGATGAGGGAGAAAACAGTTTTCTGCCTGGTATCTTAATGTCTAGTTGGTGAGATCCCATTTCATAGGTATGTAGTTAAAATTTAGAGAATGGAGAGTCAAACTTTACAGTAGACATTTGATGAGTTATTATAATTAGTGATGACTAATGACTAGATGTTTTAAAATTTGTTCTTAAAACCCCTAAAAGATGATCCAATCACCATTTAATGTACTTGCCCATTTGCAATTAATAGATCACAGAGTGACCACATCCAAGCTTCCTGGGGAATGGTCACTAGCTAATGAAGATGCTTGTAGTCTCCCTGAAGTCCCATCTTCCAGACACTTGTGTCCATGATTTGGTTAACCTCTTAAGCATGTTCTGAACAGAAAGCTGCTGTGGAATCATTTCTCTGTGGCTCTGGCATCAGCAGATGATAACATTTTTGAAAGGTGAAATAGGCTGTGGTTTTTCTCTGGTTCCATGTTCTGGTTGAAAATCTGAGGGAATTTACGGATGTGCCACCTTGCAGTGATCATTGTGTCATAAGCCGATTTGCCCTAATAAAAAACCTGTAATGGGAGAAAAAATTATATATGTGATTTATAATTGATTATTAGTTGAATGAAAATAATGATAATTGTGTAGGAAACAGTAAAGATCTTGGCTAAAATTCAGTAAGCAGGAGTAGGAAGCATATTTTACAGTAGAGAAAGCTGGAAAAACCTTATTCTAAGCTATTAGTTATTATTAAATTATTGAAGATGATTCAATATACTGCTTTAAAATAAAAAATGATATGTCAATGGCTAATATAATCATAATTGCTATTTTTATTATTGTACAGACTATTGTTGATGGAAGAATAAAATACTATCAAATGGAAAAAGTAATTGTAGATTCCATGATTGCATACATAGAAAATGGTGTATAGTCCACTCAAAAATATTAGTCATAATGAAAAAATTCACTTAAGGGGCTAGGTAATATCAAATAATTAAAATACAACTATTCTTACATGATAGCACTAACATTATACAGGAGACAGGGATCAAGACCTACCCATGGAAAAGAAATGCAAAAAAGCAAAATGGCTGTCTGGGGAGGCCTTACAAATAGCTATGAAAAGAAGAGAAGCGAAAAGCAAAGGAGAGAAGGAAAGAAATAAGTACCTGAATGCAGAGTTCCAAAGAATAGCAAGAAGAGATAAGAAAGGCTTCCTTAGCGATCAATGCAAAGAAATAGAGGAAAACAACAGAATGGGAAAGACTAGAGATCTCTTCAAGAAAATTAAAAATACCAAGGGAACATTTCATGCAAAGATGGGCTCAATAAAGGACAGAAATGGTAGGGACCTAACAGAAGCAGAAGATATTAAGAAGAGGTGGCAAGAGTACACAGAAGAACTATACAAAAAAGATCTTCACCACCCAGATAACCACGATGGTGTGATCACTCACCTAAAGCCAGACATCCTGGAATGTGAAGTCAAGTGGCCCTTAGGAAGCATCACTATAAACAAAAAACTAGTTGAGGTGATGGAATTCTGGTCGAGCTATTTTGAATCATAAAAGATGATGCTGTTATAGTACTGCACTCAATATGCCAGCAAATTTGGAGAACTCAGCAGTGGCCACAGGACTAGAAAATGTCAGTTTTCATTCCAATCCCAAAGTAAGGCAACGCAAGAATGCTCAAACTACCACACAATTGTACTCATTTCACACGCTAGCAAAGTAATGCTCAAAATTCTCCAGCCACGCTTCCACAGTAAGTGAACTGCGAACTTCCAGATATTCAAGCTGGATTTAGAAAAGGCAGAGGAACCAGAGATCAAATTGCCAACATCTGCTGGATCATTGAAAAAGCGAGAGAGTTCCAGAAAAACATCTATTTCTGCTTTCTTAACTATGCCAAAGCCTTTGACTGTGTGGACCACAAAAAAATCTGGGAAATTCTGAAAGAGATGGGAATACCAGATCACTTGACCTGCCTCTTGAGAAACCTATATGCAGGTCAGGAAGCAACAGTTAGAACTGGACATGGAACAACAGACTGGTTCCAAATAGGAAAAGGAATATGTCAAGGCTGTATATTGTCACCCTGCTTATTTAACTTCTATGCAGAGTACATCATGAGAAACACTGGGCTGGAAGAAGCACAAGCTAGAATCAAGATTGCAGGAGAAATATCAATAACCTTAGATATGCAGATGACACCACCCTTATGGCAGAAAGTGAAGAGGAACTACAAAGCCTCTTGATTATAGTGATAGAGGAGAGTGAAAAAGTTGGCTTAAAGCTCAACATCCAGAAAACGAAGATCATGGCATCCGGTCCCATCACTTCATGGGAAATAGATGGGGAACCAGTGGAAACAGTGTCAGACTTTATTTTTTGGGCCTCCAAAATCACTGCAGATGGTGACTGCAGCCATGAAATTAAAAGACGCTTACTCCTTGGAAGGAAAGTTATGATCAACCTAGACAGCATATTAAAAAGCAGAGATTTTACTTTGCCAGCAAAATTCCATCTAGTCAAGGCTATGGTTTTTCCAATGGTCATATAAAGATGTGAGAGTTGGACTGTGAACAAAGCTGAGCACAGAATAATGATGCTTTTGAAGTGTGGTGTTGGAGAAGACTCTTGAGAGTCCCTTGGACTGCAAGGAGATCCAACCAGTCTGTCCTAAAGGAAATCATTCCTGGGTGTTCGCTGGAAGGACTGATGCTTAAACTGAAACTCCAGTTCTTTGGCCACCTCATGCGACGAGTTGACTCATTGGAAAAGACTTTGATCCTAGGAGGGATTGGGGGCAGGAGGAGAAGGGAATGACAGAGTATGAGATGGCTGGATGGCATCACTGACTCAATAGACATGAGTCTGAGTGAACTCTGGGTGTTGGTGATGGACAGGGAGGCCTGGTGTGCTGTGATTCATGGGGTTGCAAAGAGCTGGACACGACTGAGTGAACTGAACTGAAAAAATTACATAATTAATAGATACTACTTATAGTATAATACAGATATAAATATTAGGGGTAATAAGTAATCAGCAATCTAGATGAACTATATAAAGAAAACGACAAAATGAAGACATGCTCAACGGTATATATCTTATTCATTATAGTCGGTTTCAGTGGGTGAGCATGGAGGAGAGATTTGTTATGAATGCAAAGTGAATGAAGTAAGAATAGAACCTTGACCAAAACAATAGCAATGACACATCATGAACAGAGGAGTATGTTTAATTCATTTCCTTGTTCCTGAGGTTTAAATCTAAATAAATAAAAGATAACTGGAGAGTTGAATCATATTTTTAGTTCCACTAAATGCTATGAAAATGGGCATTCTGTTCAAGTTAATTTGCATGTAATTTATATGTGTCAGCATTTAAACTGAAGTTTTCTTTGGCTTATTATTAGAGGTGTTCCTGAACAGGCATATAAAAAGTGTAGCATTTGTCAGTAACAGAAAGTTTTGATAACTATACTATGTGAAGATCTCATACAAAGGAAACAAGAAAACAGTCCATATGAGAAACACAGGGAAAACCTACCATTGATATAAACAAATAACTCATAGAAAAGGAATGAACAGGAAGTCCTGTCTAACTCTTTGAGACCCGATGGACTGCAACACACCAGGCTTCTCTTCCATCACCAACTCCCAGAGCATGCTCAGACTCATGTCCATTGAGTCGGTGATGCCATTCAACCCTCTCATCCTCTGTCATCCCCTTCTCCTCCTGCTTTCAATCTTTCCCAGCATCAGAGTCCATTCCAATGAGTCGGGTCTTCACATCACGTGACCAAAGTACTGGAGCTTCAGCTTCAGCACCAGTACTTCCCAAGGATATTTGTGGTTGATTTCATTTAGGATTGACTGGTTTGATCTCCTTGCTGTCCAAGGGACTCTCAAGAGTCTTCTCCAACACCGCAGTTCAAAAGCATCAATTCTTTGGCGCTCAGACTTCTTTATGCTCCAACTCTCACAACCATATATGTCTTCTGGAAAAACCATAGCTTTGACTAGATGGACCTTTGTTGGCAAAGTAATGTCTCTGCTTTTTAATATGTTGTCTATGTTTGTCATAGCTTTCTTCCAAGGAGCAAACTTATTTTAATTTCATGGCTGCAGTCACCATCCACAGTGATATTGGAGCCCAAGAAAATATAGAAATATAGAATATATAGGAATATAGAAAAGGAATGAATAGGAAGGATTGAGATCCTACCTGTTACCTTTTAGATTCTTTCTATTGCAGAGAGATTATGTAAGTCACCTGAATTCAAATAAATAGACATTTTTTGACCTCTTTCTAGTAATAGAGACTGAACTAAATGCTAGCCATTTCAAAACCACATAAGACAATTTTCTTCCTCTGATCTTGCATATAGTTTAGTGGAGGAGTCTAGAAAACAGTCACAAAAGAAGGCAAAGTAGATTTCAAGGCCAGGTCTTTTGATATCAACATTCATGTTAATTTCATTGCCATGCTATGCATCAGGATTCAATTAATACACACTTGCAAAGAGAGACTGATTTAAAATTTACTAGTTACCAAAGAAATACAAATAACTTTTTTATACTTAATTGCCAAATATGAATGCTTCGTTTGTAACACTCAAGAATTCCTAAAGTTGGAAAAAAAATGGCCATTATTTATCACTGTCACTTGTGGCTGTTTTCCAGAGGACTGTTCCAAATTTGGCAATAGATTCCAAGGGCTGTAAAAATGTTTATATAATATAAATAATGTCCTTTATAAGCTTTGAAATTACTTAAAATGAGGAAAATGGATAAAGATATTTATTTTAAATTATATATAAAGGAGAGAGGAGGAAAGAAATACTTATTAGTGGGGGAATATTTTAATCAATTATAAATATTCAATGGAAAATCAAGCCACTGCAGGAAATTATGTTGAGAGAGAGAAAGAAGAAAGGAGGGAACCATGGAAATAAAGCTGCTTGATTGGGTGGTAGTGAAATTTCATTGGTATATCTTTCATTTTCATTATTTTTATAGTGATTAAATTTTAAATTAACAGCATAATACCCAGTGCAACTAAATCCAAAATATATTAAATTGATGAGATAGGAATGTTATCATGCAAGCTTTTTCTCATATTGAGTATCCTTGATAGCTTCTAAGTATCTGATAGAATTTCCAACATCATCTGGCTATTAATCAAAAAGGAACTTGCCTTAGTTTTAATTCCAAGAAAGTTTTACTAGTTTCATCCATTTTAACAGTCTAGAATTCAAATATCCAAATTTTTCTAAGCTTAAAATGTTATGTGGAAGACTTAAGACTTCATCCTCTACCAGGAATCACCAGATAGCCAGGACCAAGCTTCTGCAACCTATGAACACCCCTATTGCACATTAATGCCAGTTAAGGTGAAAATAACCCATTTCACTTCTTCTTGGCCCACCTCTGTTTTTGCTCACACACATCATGTAAACCTTCTAGAGAGGTTTTTCTTTCTCCTAGTTGTCATTTTGGAAATCTTTCTCTTTGACACATTCCAATTTATTGGCATTCCTTTTTAACAAGAAATGTATAGCTGATGGTAGTTTTTAGTCTTTTTCAGCACCAATGCTTGCCTCTGGAAAGTAGATTAAAACTTTGTACCAAATTCTCATGTGCAAACCTGAGGCTGGTATCTAACTAGTTCATCTATTTACTCTTTAAATAATGTTTATGAGGTACCTACAGTGCCTTGTAATAGTCTCCACCCTCTGTCACAGGTCCACCAATTGAATGGGTTTCAACTCAGTCAGCGCCATCCTCAAATTCTTTTTTTTTTTATTTTAATTTTTTATTTTTTTTATTTTTTTAAATTTTAAAATCTTTAATTCTTACATGCATTCCCAAACATGAACCCCCCTCCCACCTCCCTCCCCATAACACCTCTCTGGGTCATCCCCATGCACCAGCTCCAAGCATGCTGTATCCTGCATCAGACATAGACTGGCGATTCAATTCTTACATGATAGTATACATGTTAGAATGTCATTCTCCCAAATCATCCCACCCTCTCCCTCTCCCTCTGAGTCCAAAAGTCCATTATACACATCTGTGTCTCTTTCCCTGTCTTGCATACAGGGTCGTCATTGCCATCTTCCTAAATTCCATATATATGTGTTAGTATACTGTATTGGTGTTTTTCTTTCTGGCTTACTTCACTCTGTATAATCGGCTCCAGTTTCACCCATCTCATCATCCTCAAATTCTTATCCTCACATCCCATTTTTGCCTTCCCATCTGATGTGACAACTTTTTGCAGATCCCTGTGGAGTGCCGTTCCCTTCCAGGGTGCCTTCTAATAACCCAGATGCACTGCCAATGAAGGATTTTCATACACTAAAACTTTTCCCTTGACTATTGGTTTTCCCTCTGGACCTTAATTATTTTCCCTTTACCATACTAGTCTGAACAACCATTCCACTAGAGACTCTCATTTATACACACACACATACTCACTCTCACATCCCACATTTATAACTAACTGCTTTGAAGCATCAGGTATAGTCAGTATTTCTCTGGCTCCTATGAAAGTCAATATTGTCCATCCTTTTTTTTTTTTTTTTTCTATAGTATGCATACATTTAAACACATGAATTTAGTCTGACTGAAATCAAATTCTTTGGCCCCTGAGTTCCTGGTCTTACTGTTTAGTTGCTAAAGTGAAGTTGCTCAGTCATGTCTGACACTTTGTGACCCCATGGACTGTAGCCTACCAGGCTTCTCCATCCATGGGATTTTCCAGGCAAGGGTACTGGAGTGGGTTGCTATTTCCTTCTCTAGGGGATCTTCCCAACCCAGGAATCAAACCTGAGTTTCCTGCATTGCAGGCAGACACTTTACCCTCTGAGCCACCAGGGAAGCCATATTAGTTGCTAAGTCATGACCAACTCATTTGCAACCCTATGGACTGTAGCCCGCCAGGCTCCTCTGTCCATGGGATTTTTCAGGCAAGAATACTGGAGTGAGTTGCCATTTCCTTCTCCAAGGGACCTCCCTGATCTAGGGATTGAACCTGTGTCTCCTGCATTGGCAGGCAGATTCTTTGCTACTGAGCCACTCGAGTTCCTAATTTAGTTCGTAGTTAATGTTTATGATCTGAACATAGCCACAGAACTCTAGGATTCTATCTGATGCAATGGTTTTCATCCTTAGCTATTCATCTAACTATGCTTTAAATCTTTTTATGTTTTACTAGGCAGAGCTGTTCTCAATGAAATGTTGATCTCTTAAATGCTCAGACCATATTTCATACCTTGTCTCTCTCAAGTACTTCCTCCTTTCACTTCCGCTTAACATACTGCTTGATAAGATACGGGACAATGAAAAGGATGTTTGGGTGAAGTCATTCCCTTTCTGGTTGCACTGTCCTTCACCCTTCAGTCAGCCTGTATCTCATAGTGAAGTATTTTACTGACATTCTCTCTAGCACCATTGATTGCTTTGTCTACGTTTTATTTATTTGTTTAATTCTGTTTTTCACACATGAATAGGGAAACAAAGGAATGAATCCAGAACAATTGACTTAAAGGATTTCAAGTCAAGATGAAACTGTATACACAAGTGGACCTTTTGGAAATTAGGATATTGTCCCCCTGTTCAATTAAGTATTAGACAATCCAATCAATAATGAAAATATTATATTATTACTTTGTTTATATTTTTAAAGAGAGTTCATATTCTGTATATAAATAAAATAATACCAAACATTTCTAGGAAGAATGACAGCAAATTTTGCAATATACTACCACTGAGTGAACTCCGGGAGATGGTGATGGACAGGGAGGCCTGGCGTGCTGCGATTCATGGGGTCGCAAAGAGTCAGACACGACTGAGCGACTGAACTGAACTGAACCACTGAGAATTCTTAACAGTGTTAGCGTTTGGTAATATCATTCTAGTCTTCTCTTGATACATAAAAAATAGATAACAATGATGATGTAAAAATGTAATCTCAAGCTAAATAGAACCCTATGTGATTCTACTTATTCTGTGTTAAGAAATTGACATCTTGAAATGTCAACTACAGTTCAGTTATAAAGAGCATCAGTTTTACTCACTGCTATGAAGGATGAGAACATTAGCTCTCTGGGAGTTTTCCCACCTCTTGAATTTTGTTTGTTATATTTTTAGTTTGTTTGTTGGGGCAAATGATATTGTGCACTGTTCTGTAAACATAATTCTCATCATTGTTCGGTGTCAATTTTTTTTTTCTATTTTCACCATCTGACATTTTATTAACTTATGTCTGTTTCTGATGCTTGTATTTGTACCAGATCTTCCACTTACTTTGAGGTCCTGAGCTTGTTGCTTACTACACTTTTCTTTAATCTGTAATAGTAGTACCTACCTCGTGGGGTTGTTCATACCAAGCAAATAGCAAGAGGTATAAAAATCATTTGGATTCTTTATTATTCCAGGCTTTGTTTTTTATTGTTCGTTGTACTTCTGCTCTGTCTTGTATGTTTGCATAGTTCATATGCCATTTCTTTTCCATTGGTTAATACTAATCTTCAGGCTTTCTAATTATTATGATGTGTTACAGATTAATTTCCCTTGAATGCCCTGTAATTTATCTGGGGACCAACTTATAGCTTGTGTCAGTCCCCAGATGAATTGATAGATACCACTTTTTATTAACCTTTAATCTAGGAAATCAAATCTGTGGGGGACATAGCTCTGCTGGGGCCATGTGTAACCCTTGTTTATAAGCCTGATTCTTTCTTGTTTGCATGCATGCATGCTAAGTCACTTCAGTCATGTCTAACTCTTTGCGACCCTATGGACTAGAATCCACCAGGCTCCTCTGTCTACGGGATTTTCCAGGCAAGAATACTGGAATGGGTTGACATGCCCTCCTCCATGGGATCGTCTCAACCCATGGACTGGACTCATGTCTCTTATGTCTCCTGCATTGGCAGGCTGGTTCTTTACCACTAGTACCAGTGGGGAAGTCCCTTTCTCATTTGAGGTGCCTTTACATGTCTTGAATTAGGAATCATTTTACCAAACCAGGAGTGCATCTATACCCATGGACTATGACTCATTCTCCCAACTCGTCCCAGCACCCTGGCAAAGAATGAGCCCAGTAGCCCTTCCTATATCTTGAGATTTTAATTGACTTGCACTAAAGTTGCTCTCTTAGTCTATATTTTAGCAATTTAGAGATATGAATTACAGATCTTAGGATGTTTTATATTCTCTGTTTTTTCTGAGGTAGACAGGTAAACTTTATAAGGTGATAAAGTTGGGATGAAACCTCTTTCTGTCATTTTCTCTAAGTTATTGTTCAAGAGTGAAATGTCTCTGCTTCTTGGCTGTAGGAGGAAAGTGTCAGCTTGATAATACATAGTTTTTTAAGAATGGGAGTTGTGCCTACCTCTTTCTTTAGTCCATTCACATCCATATGTCCAGAGGGCTTGGGGTCCTGTCTTAGGTTGACTTCCCCAAAATGAGACCCTGGGGTGAAGTCTCCTGTCTGAATTATTAATAATAAGGAAATGATCTCAGAGGAAACTGGGAAAGGAGAAACAGCAAAGGGCAGATCTCAGGTGAAATCCAAGAAAGGCAGCTTCAGTCTGATCCCATAGAGGAACTTGAGATCAGGGAGCTGGCCTTTCATGCTCCCAAACTCACCTCTCTTCTCTGTTGAGGACAGAAGTACATAGATCATTCTCACTAAGGATCCGAGTTTATAAAAAGAGCCTTGGGTTCTGACTTTTGGAAGAAGTACAGTGAAAGTGAGCAGGGGTGGAGTGTACATAAAAATCAAAAGAGGAATATGATGGAATCTGGAGCAAGCTCCAACATTATTCACTACAGATTTCCTAATGGCACAGTTGGACTTCTCCTTTGGGAGTCCTCGGATTTTCCTATAGTCTAATCTTCCATTTTTCATATTCACTCTCCCATGAGCTTAGACTAGCAGTAAGGCTACATGTGGAAAACACTTTGAAAATTCAGTGTGGAAACAATCATGATGACTAACCATGCTCTATAAAGTTAACTTGCTGATTATATGCATAAAGCACCTGTTTTAAAAAAAGTTATCATAATGAAACTTCTTATTTGTGTGAGGACTTGCAAAGATATACAGTGATGGTGACTCCTGTAGTCATGGTATCTCATAGCCATCCTCCCAAGCTATACACCAAGTATAGCTGCAGATGTCCATAATAACCAAAATTCCTTGGACAAAGTGTTTGTGCTTACAAATAGAAAATGCTCATTTGATGGATGCTAGAGTTAGCATGTGGGAGTATTCCTTGGGGTTATGCTGCTGCTGCTGGTAAGTCACTTCAGTCGTGTCCGACTCTGTGTGACCCCATAGATGGCAGCCCACCAGGCTCCCCCATCTCTGGGATTCTCCAGGCAAGAACACTGGAATGGATTTCCATTTCCTTCTCCAATGCATGAAAGTGAAAAGTGAAAGTGAAGTAGCTCAGTCGTGTCCGACTTAGCGATCCCATGGACTGCAGCCTACCAGGCTCCTCCGTCCACGGGATTTTCCAGGCGAGAGTGCTGGAGTGGAGTACCATTGCCTTCTCCTTCCTTGGGGTTATAGAAATTGATAATTTTCACACCGATAGGAAAAACAAACTGCTGCCAGCAGTTTTGAATGTTCTTCTGCATTATGCTATCAAACCGTAGGGTCATTGTGAAGTTCAGGTCATAGATTTCATTTCATCAAGGACCATACTGTGTGTATTCATACAGTAAGTACAGATTGAACCCAGCATTTGGGTTTTATTTTACTTTATTTTATTTTAAAACAGGGGTCGTTTATTGCATTTCAGGATTCCATAGTCAGCAACTCAACAGGGTTAGTGGAGAGTCCTCAGTTGGTCTTACTCAGGCTCTCTCTACACAAGCAGGCACTGGCACTCGACTCTGGGACTGGGGCTGAAAATGCCTCCACAAGGTATCAGGTCGAAAACCCTGAAACCTATAAATGTTACCATATATGGAAGTACGTCTCTGTGGACGATAAATTCAAGGATCTTTTTATTTTAATCAATTAATTATGGCTGTGCTGGGTCTTTGTTGCTGTGCACGGGCTTCCTCTAGTTTCAGCGAGCAGGGTATTCTCATGGAGGTGACTTCTCTTGTTGTGGAACATGGGCCCTAGGGCATGCAGGCTTCAATAGTTTCAGCTCCCAGGCTGTAGAGCACAGGCTCAACACTTGTGGCTCAAGAGCTTACTTTCTCTGTGGCACAAGGGATATTCCCAGATCAGGGATCAGATCCTTCTGTGTCTCCTGCATTGGCAGGGGATTCTTTACCATTGAGCCATCTGGGAAGCCCCAGAAATAGGGATCTTGAGGTGGGAGATCTTCTTGGATTACCTGACTGGCCCTCTCTGCAGCCACAGTGTCTTTTTTTTTTTTTTTAATTTTACTTTTACTTTACAATACTGTATTGGTTTTGCCATACATCAACATGAATCCACCACGGGTGTACATGTGTTCCCAATCCTGAACCCCGCTCCCACCTCCCTCCCCATACCATCTCTCTGGGTCATCCCAGTGCACCAGCCCCAAGCATCCTGTATCCTGCATCAAACCTAGACTGGCGATTTGTTTCTTATATGGTATCATACATGTTTCAGTGCCATTCTCCCAAATCATTCCACCCTCTCCCTCTCCCTCAGAGTCCAAAAGACTGTTCTATACATCTGTGTCTCTTTTGCTGTCTCACATACAGGGTTATCGTTACCATCTTTCTAAATTCCATATATATGCGTTAGTATACTGTATTGGAGTTTCTCTTTCTGGTTTGCTTCATTCTGTATAATAGGCTCCAGTTTCATCTACCTCATTAGAACTGATTCCAATGTATTCTTTTTAATGGCTTAGTAATACTCCATTGTGTATAAGTACCACAGCTTTCTTATCCATTCATCTGCTGATGGACATCTAGGTTGTTTCCATGTCCTGGCTATTAAAACAGTGCTGTGATGAACATTGGGGTACACATGTCTCTTTCAATTCTGGTTTCCTCAGTGTGTATGCCCTGCAGTGGGATTGCAGGGTCATAAGGCAGTTCTATTTCCAGTTTTTAAAGGAATCTCCACACTGTTCTCCATAGTGGCTATACTAGTTTGCATTTCTACCAACAGTGTAAGATGGTTCCCTTTTCTTCATACCCTCTCCAGCATTTATTGCTTGTAGACTTTTGGATCGCAGCCATTCTGACTGGTGTGAAATGGTACCTCATTGTGGTCTTGATTTGCATTTCTCTGATAATGAGTGATGTTGAGCATCTTTTCATGTGTTTGTTACCCATCTGTATGTCTTCTTTGGAGAAATGTCTGTTTAGTTCTTTGGCCCATTTTTTGATTGGGTGGTTTATTTTTCTGGAATTGAGCTGCAGGAGATGCTTGTATATTTTTGAGATTATAGTTGTTTGTCAGTTGCTTCATTTGGTATTATTTTCTCCCATTCAGAAGGCTGTCTTTTCACCTTGCTTATAGTTTCCTTTGTTGTGCAGAAGCTTTTAATTTTAATTAGATCCAAGTTGTTTATTTTTGATTTTATTTCCAATATTCTTGGAGGTGGGTCATAGAGGATCCTGCTGTGATTTATGTCAGAGAGTGTTTCGCCTATGTTCTCCTCTAGGAGTTTTATAGTTTCTGGTCTTACGTTTAGATCTTTAATCCATTTTGAGTTTATGTTTGTGTATGGTGTTAGAAAGTGTTCTAGTTTCATTCTTTTACAAGTGGTTGACCAGTTTTCCCAGCACCACTTGTTAAAGAGATTGTCTTTACTCCATTGTATATTCTTGCCTCCTTTGTCGAAGATAAGGTGTCCATAGGTGTGTGGATTTATCTCTGGGCTTTCTATTTTGTTCCATTGATCTATATGTCTGTCTTTGTGCCAGTACCATACTGTTTTGATGACTGTGGCTTTGTAGTAGGGCCTGAAGTCAGGCAGATTGATTCCTCCATTTCCATTCTTCTTTCTCAAGATTGCTTTGGCTATTCGAGGTTTTTTGTATTTCCATACAAATTGTGAAATTATTTGTTCTAGCTCTGTGAAAAATACCATTGGTAGCTTGATAGGAATTGCATTGAATCTATAGATTGCTTTGGGTAGTATACTCATGTTCACTATATTGATTCTTCCAATCCATGAACATGGTGTATTTCTCCATCTATTAGGGTCCTCTTTGATTTCTTTCACCAGTGTTTTATAGTTTTCTATATATATGTCTTTAGTTTCTTTAGGTAGATATATTCTAAGTATTTTATTCTTTTCGTTGCAATGGTGAATGGAATTGTTTCCTTGATTTCTTTTTCTACTTTCTCATTATTAGTGTATAGGATTGCAAGGGATTTCTGTGGGTTGATTTTATATCCTGCAACTTTACTATATTCATTGATTAGCTCTAGTAATTTTCTGGTGGAGTCTTTAGGGTTTTCTATGTAGAGGATCATGTCATCTCCAAACAGTGAGAGTATTACTTCTTGTTTTCCAATTTGGATTCCTTTTATTTCTTTTTCTGTTCTGATTGTTGTGGCCAAGATTCCAAAACTATGTTGAATAGTAGTGGTGAAAGTGGGCATCCTTGTCTTGTTCCTGACTTTAGGGGAAATGCTTTCAGTTTTTCACCATTGAGGATAATGTTTGCTGTGTGTTTGTCGTATATTGCTTTTATTATGTTGAGGTATGTTCCTTCTATTCCTGCTTTCTGGAGAGTTTTTATCATAAATGGATGTTGAATTTTGTCAAAGGCTTTCTCTGCATCTATTGAGATAATCATATGGCTTTTATTTTTCAATTTGTTAATGTGATGCATTACATTGATTGAGTTGCAGATATTGAAGAATCTTTGCATCCCTGGGATAAAGCCCATTTGGTCATGGTGTATGATCTTTTTAATGTGTTGTTGGATTCTGATTGCTAGAATTTTATTAAGGATTTTTGCATCTATGTTCATCAGTGATATTGGCCTGTAGTTGTTTTTTTTTTTTGTGTGTGTGTGTGTGTGTGTGTGGCATCTTTGTCAGGTTTTGGCATTAGAGTGATGATGGCCTCATAGAATGAGTTTGGAAGGTTACCTTCCTCTGCAATTTTCTGGAGGAGTTTAAGTAGGATAGGTGTTAGCTCTTCTCTAAATTTTTGGTAGAATTCAGCTGTGAAGCCGTCTGGACCTGGCCTTTTGTTTGCTGGAAGATTTCTGATTACAGTTTCAATTTCTGTGCTTGTGGGGGGTCTGTTAAGATTTTCTGTTTCTTTTTGATTCCATTTTGGAAAGTTGTACTTTTCTAAGAATTTGTCCATTTCTTCCAAGTTGTCCATTTTATTGGCATATAATTGCTGATAGTAGTCTCTTATGATCCTTTGTTTTTCTGTGTTGTCTGTTGTGATATCTCCATTTTCATTTCTAATTTTATTGATTAGATTTTTCTCCCTTTGTTTCTTGATGAGTCTGGCTAATGGTTTGTCAATTTTATTTATCCTTTCAAAGAACCAGCTTTTGGCTTTGTTGATTTTTGCTATGGTCTCTTTTGATTCTTTTGCATTTATTTCTGCCCTAATTTTTAAGATTTTTTCCTTCTACTAACCCTGGGGTTCTCCATTTCTTCCTTTTCTAGTGGCTTTAGTTGCAGAGTTAGGTTATTTATTTGACTTTTTTCTTGTTTTTTGAGGTAAGCCTGTATTGCTATGAACTTTCCCCTTAGCACTGCTTTTACAGTGTCCCACAGGTTTTGGATTGTGTTTTCATTTTCATTCATTTCTATGCATATTTTGATTTCTTTTTTGATTTCTTCTGTGATTTGTTGGTTATTCAGCAGCGTGTTGTCCAGCCTCCATATGTTGGAATTTTTAATAGTTTTTCTCCTGTAATTGAGATCTAATCTTACTGCATTATGGTCAGAAAAGATGTTTGGAATGACTTCATTTTTTTTGAATTTACCAAGGCTAGATTTATGGCCCAGGATGTGATCTATCCTGGAGAAGGTTCTGTGAGCACTTCAGAAAAAGGTGAAATTTATTGTTTTGGGGTGAAATGTCCTATAGATATCAACTAGGTCTAACTGGTCTACTGTATCATTTAAAGTTTGTGTTTCTTTGTTAATTTTCTGTTTAGTTGATCTATCCATAGGTGTGAGTGGGGTATTAAAGTCTCCCACTATTATCGTGTTATTGTTAATTTCCCCTTTCATACTTGTTAGCATTTGTCTTACATATTGCGGTGCTCCTATGTTGGGTGCATATATATTTATAATTGTTATATCTTCTTCTTGGGTTGATCCTTTGATCATTATGTAGTGTCTCTCTTTGTCTCTTTTCACAGCCTTTGTTTTAAAGTCTATTTTATCTGATATGAGCATTGCTACTCCTGCTTTCTTTTGGTCTCTATTTGCTTGGAATATCTTTTTCCAGCCCTTCACTTTCAGTCTGTATGTGTCTCTTGTTTTGAGGTGGGTCTCTTGTAGACAACATATATAGGGGTCTTGTATTTGTATCCATTCAGCCTGTCTTTGTCTTCTGGTTGGGGCATTCAACCCATTTACATTTAAGGTAATTATTGATAATATGATCCCGTTGCCATTTACTTTATTGTTTTGGGTTCTGGTTTATACACCCTTTTTGTGTTTCCTGTCTAGAGAATATCCTTTAGCATTTGTTCGAGAGCTGGTTTGGTGGTGCTTAATCCTCTCAGCTTTTGCTTGTCTGTAATGTTTTTGATTTCTCCTTCATATCTGAATGAGATCCTTGCTGGGTGCAGTAATCTGGGCTGTAGGTTATTGTCTTTCATCACTTTAAGTATGTCTTGCCATTCCCTCCTGGCCTGAAGAGTTTCTATTGAAAGATCAGCTGTTATCCTTATGGGAATCCCCTTATGTGTTTGTTGTTTTTCCCCTGCTGCTTTTAATATTTGTTCTTTGTGTTTGATCTTTGTTAATTTGATTAATACATGTCTTGGGGTGTTTTGCCTTGGGTTTATCCTGTTTGGGACTCTCTGGGTTTCTTGGACTTGGGTGATTATTTCCTTCCCCATTTTAGGGAAGTTTTCAACTATTATCTCCCAAGTATTTTCTCATGGTCTTTCTTTTTGTCTTCTTCTTCTGGGACTCCTATAATTTGAATGTTGGAGCATTTCATATTGTCCTGGAGGTCTCTGAGATTGTCCTCATTTCTTTTAATTATTTTTTCTTTTTTCCTCTCTGATTCATTTATTTCTACCATTCTATCTTCTACTTCACCAATCCTATCTTTTGCCTCCGTTATTCTACTATTTGTTGCCTCCAGAGTGTTTTTGATATCATTTATTGCATTATTCGTTATATACTGACTCTTTTTTGTTAAACCTTTCTTGCATCTTCTCAGTTCTTGTCTCCAGGCTATTTATCAGTGATTCCATTTTGATTTCAAGATTTTGGATCATTTTCACTATCATTATTGGGAATTCTTTATCAGGTAGATTCCCTATCTCTTCCTCTTTTGTTTGGTTTGGTGGGCATTTATCCTGCTCCTTTACCTGCTGGGTATTCCTCTGTCTCTTCATCTTGTTTATATTGCTGAGTTTGGGGTGGCCTTTCTCTATTCTGGTAGTTTGTGGAGTTCTCTTTATTGTGGAGTTTCCTCACTGTGGGTGAGGTTGTACGGGTGGCTTGTCAAGTTTTCTTGGTTAGGGAAGCTTGTATCGGTGTTCTGGTGGGTGGAGCTGGATGTCTTCTCTCTGGAGTGCAGTGAAGTGTCCAGTAATGAGTTATGAGATATTAATGGTTTGGGAGTAACTTTGGGCAGCCTGTATATTGAAGCTCAGGGCTGTGTTCCTGTGTTGCTGGAGAATTTGCGTGGTATGTCTTGCTCTGGAACTTGTTGGCCCTTGGGTGGTGCTTGGTTTCAGTGTAGGTATGGAGGCATTTGATGAGTTCCTATCGATTAATGTCCCCTGGAGTCAGGAGTTCTCTGGTGTTCTCAGGATTTGGACTTAAGCCTCCTGCTTCTGGTTTTCAGTCTTATCTTTACAGTAGTCTCAAAACTTCTCCTTCTATACAGAACTGTTGATAAAACATTTAAGTTAAAGATGAAAAGTTTCTCCACAGTGAGGGACATTGGAGAGATTCACAGAGTTAGATGGAGAAGAGAAGAGGGAGGAGGGAGTTAGAGGTGACCCAAATGAGATGAGGTGGAATCAAAAGAGGAGAGAGCAAGCTAGCCAGTAATCCCTCCCTTCTGTGTGCTCCACAGTCTGGACCGCTCAGAGATGTTCACGGAGTTATACAGAGAAGAGAAGAGGGAGGAAGGAGACAGAGGTGGCCAGGAGGATAAAAGGGGGGAATGAAAAGGAGAGAGACAGATCCAGCCAGTAATCAGTTCTCTAAATGTTTTCCATCGTCTGGAACACACAGAGACTCACAGAGTTGGGTAGAGAAGAGAAGGGGGAGAGAGGAGACAGAGGCGACCTGGTGGAGAAACGGGAGAGTCCAAAGGAGGAGAGAGCAGTCAAGCCAGTAACCTCGCTCTCAAGTAAAAATGGGTACTGAATATTGAGTTTTTCAAGGTACAAAATTGACAACAAATGCCAAAAAGCAAAGATTAAAAATCTAGAGTAGAGATTGGAGTTTCAAAAATGCAATATTAAAGAAAAGAAGAAGAAGAAGAAAAACAAAGCCTCAAGAATTATTAAATATATATATATATGAAGCTTGTTTTAAAAACAGCGTCCTTTTTTGGGAAAAGTAATAGTGGGTTATAAAAATGAAAACTAAAGGAGTAATAGAGGACTTAAAATTTTTAAAAAGTTAAAAAAAGAAAAAGAAAAAAAAAGAATGATCGTAAAAATAGTACAGATATATCTAGGACTTTCTCTGGTGTTGTGGGCAGTGTGGGGTCAGTTCATTTTCGGATAGTTCCTTGGTCTGGCTTATATTTCTCAAGATCTATAGGCCCCTTCCTATATATTCAGTACTAACGACAGGGTTTTAATCTATTGCACCTGTCACTTCCAAGGCGGTTCCCTCTGTTTTAGCTTCTTCTGTTTGCTGGTCTCTTCAGTGTCTGATTTCCGCCCTGACACAAGGGGGGCAGTGGTGGACACTTTTTTTAGGCTCACTTGTTCAGTCCTGCTGTGGGGAGGGAGGGACGCTGCACACAAAAACACTGGCGTGTGCTCGCAGTGTCTCAGCCACACTGGGCCTGTCCCCTCTCATGGTGCACACAGCTCAGGCTCTAGGTTGCTCCACCAGGAACCGTCTGAGGCTGGCCCTGGGCTGCATGCACCTCCCAGGTCTAAGCTGCTCAGGTTCAGGCCCTCAGGTAGTTCTGAGAGGTGCAGACTCAGTCGGGCCTGCATTTTGTGCCCTTCCCAGGTCCGAGCAGCTCGGGTGTTTGGTGAGCACAGTTGCTGCGACTTATCGCCTCTCCCATCCCTGCAGCTCAGTTTTCTGGGTGTACAACTGGTGCACCTTCTCAGGTGGATGGTGACTGTCCAGAACCCCAAGAAGTCTTAGTTAGCAAAGGAGCCTGCTTGCAGTTTGGTAGATAATGCCTAATCTTTGACAAAGGAGGCAAGAATATACAATGGATAAAAGACAATCTCTTTAACAAGTGATGCTGGGAAGAAGACTGGAGTGAGTCGGTTGCCAATTCCTATTCCAGATTGTCCCCTTCTGGCTCAGTTCTGACTGCCTGTCACCGGAGGGGGATGGTCTGCAGCCATCTAATTCTGTTCCATCCTTTGTTCTGTGCATGGTCCTGGCGGTGTCTTATGTTAGAGCTTTTCGAGTGGTAGCTATCCCACAGTCTGGTTTGCTAGCCCAAGTTAGTTTGGTCTGGTTACCCTTGGGGCATTTGGGCCAGATCCTTAAAAAGCAATGCAACCTGCGCCAACCTGCCCAGCCCCCGCTTGCTAGTGGTGGATGCAGGCATCTGTGCTGCTTCTCTGCTGGGGGAGTTACCATTGGGCTCATAATCTGTGGGTTATAATTATTTAATTTATTTCCCCTCTCTGTTATGTTGCCCTCTGTGCTTCCAAGACTCGCCACAGACTTGGCAGTGACAGTATTTCCTGGTGTTTGGAAACTTCTCTCTTTTTAAGACTCTCTTCCCGAGATGGAACTCCCTCCCTACCTCTTTTGTCTCTTTTTTTGTCTTTTATATTTTTTCCTACCTCTTTTCGAAGACAATGAGCTGCTTTTCTGGGTGCCTGATATCCTCTGCCAGCATTTAGAAGTTGTTTTGTGGAATTTGCTCAGCATTTAAATGTTCTTTTGATGAATTTGTGGGGGAGAAAGTGGTCTCCCTATCCTATTCCTCCGCCATCTTAGGACCACCCCTCAGCGTTTGGTTTTTAGAGAAAAGGAAAGTGTTGGGAAAGGCAGTCTCGTATGGACAGCCTTGTGATCCCCAGTTGGCTGAATAAGAATCAACCTTGGGCCTGGAAGACTTTCTTACTAAGAGGCAATCCTCATAGTCTGTGCTGGACTGACCACTTTGTGGGAAGATCTCTTCTGTTGTTTAGACACAGTGTGTATTCTCTGTTCTATTTAAGTGTGTGTGTGTGTATGTGTGTATCATACAGCATCTGGTCAACATCACTGTTAAATCTGTCCTCCACAGGGAGGAGGTAGTGTTAGTTGCTCAGTCCTGTCCAACTCTTTGCGACCTCATGGACTGTAGCCTGCCAGGCTCCTCTGTCCATGGGATTTTCTAGGCAAGATTACTGGAGTGTGTGGCCATTTCCTCCTCCAGGGGATCTTCCCAACCCAGGGATTGAACCCGGGTCTCTAGCATTGCAGGCAGATTCTTTACCATCTGAGCAATAAGGGAAGGCTCCCACAGGGAGGAGACATGACTGCTATTTTTTGTTATAAAAAGGCCAGGCAAGAATACTGGAGTGGGTTGCCATTTCCTTCTTGCCTGGAAAATTCCATGGGCAGAAGTGTCTAGTGGGCTACAGTCCAAGGAGTCACAGAGAGTTGGACACGACTGGGAGTCTGACCAAACACACACACACACATTACTCCAGTGCACACACAGACACCCACACCCACACCCACACACACCCCCACACACATATCCACCCACATGTTCTTAATCCAGTCACCTGTGGATGGGCTTTTGGGTTACTTTCACATCTGGGATATTGAGTGCATATATCTTTTTGACTTAATGTTTCCATTTTTTTCTGGAGAGACCAAAAGAGTGGATTTGCTGGGTCATGTCATAGTTCTATTTTTTGGTTTTTTTCTTTTTCCTTTTTTAAGGAATCTCCAAACTATTTTCCATAGTGGCTGCTTCACCACAGTGTATGAGGGTTCCTTTTTCTCCATATCCTCTCCAACATTTATTATTTGTAGACTTTTTAATGATTAAGATGTTACAATTTTGATAGAGAATTGCATTTAATCTATGCATTAATCTGAAGAGAATGAACCTCTTAACAATACTGAGTATTTAAGTGAACATAGTATTCTCTGCTTACCTAGATTTTCTTGAATGTTTTTTCACCCATGTTTCTTGATTTTTAGTGTAGAGGTCTTGCAAAACTTTTGTTAGATTTATTCTCAAGTGTTTCATGTCTTCTGATGCCATTTTAAATAATTTTATTCTAAAATTCCTTTTCTAAGTTTTCACTGCTTGGGTGTACAAATATTTTGACTTAGTGAATTTGCTGAATTCCTTTTTATTGCAACAGACTATTTGAAGATTACTTTGGGAATTTTCTATGTGCAAATTGTATTGGAGTAAGGCAAAGATATCCATTCCAAATACTTCTGTTCAGGATTTTTTGGAACTCCCAGCCACTGTAACAGTGAAAGAAAAAAAGCCATACACCCACATAGAATACACACACAGAGAATACATTAGTAAAAGAGGGCACAAAGTTATCATTATTTTCAAGTGGCATGATTATGTTTATTTAATTTTTGCTACATCTTTTAAGAAAGGGATTTTTATGGTTTTTTTTCTCAACTTCTAGATAACTTTGATCTCAAATTTTAAGAGACCCAAGTATTCCCTTGCTTCAAATATTTTAAATAAAATTGCATCAGTTCAGTTCAGTTCAGTCGCTCAGTCGTGTCTGACTCTTTGTGACCCCATGAATCGCAGCACACCAAGCCTCCCTGTCCATCACCAACTCCCGGTGTTCACTCAGATTCACGTCCATCGAGTCAGTGATGCCATCCAGCCATCTTATCCTCTATTGTCCCCTTCTCTTCCTGCCCCCAATCCCTCCCAGCATCACAGTCTTTTCCAATCAGTCAACTCTTCATATGAGGTGGCCAAAGTACTGGAGCTTCAGCTTTAGCATCATTCCCTCCAAAGAAATCCCAGGGCTGATCTCCTTCAGAATGGACTGGTTGGATCTCCTTGCAGTCCAAGGGACTCTCAAGAGTCTTCTCCAACACCACAGTTCAAAAGCATCAATTCTTCGGCGCTCAGCCTTCTTCATAAGAGGTTTTAATTATTACATAAAGTAGACACATTATCTTAGAAAAGCAAAGCAACAATAGAAACATTATTTGATTCAGGGATTATGAAACCAGCTGGAATAAACAGATTATCTTAGAAAGTTATCTGAAGAAAATGTAACAGGTTGGTGTCTATAGGTATTACAGATATAGGTTAAAATAATTGCCACAAGAATGCCATTGACTTGATTGGAGAAAATATGAGTAAGAGAGAGAAAACATGAGTAAGAGGAAGAAAATGCTGCACTTGGGAAGAGATGAGCTTGAAATAGTGGGGGAGAGTGGTTGTACATTTAGAAGTTATAGAAAGGTGATATACAGTCAGTGATATACGGTCAGTGTTTCTATTGCTTTATTTTGTAAAACAATCATAAGTGACCTATTCCCATCAATATCATTTTATAGTTCAAGACCTCAGTGCTTGCTTTTGAAACTGTGGAATGACTTGCATCACTATAATTTGGATCTTTGTACATCTTGCTGTAATTATTGTTATCTTTTTAATGTACAAATTAACTCACAAAAAGATTACTAACATGCTGCAAATCAATAAAGTAGAACCAGAACTCTAATTCTGGTATCTGTTCTCTCCTTGCTGAAATGCCAACAAGATTGACAGAAGAGTTCTTTAAAAGTATTACATGAGGTAATGGTGTGAGCTTTTAAAATTCATTTCATGTTCAATATTATGTAAAGCTGTCTGTGCTTAAGTAGAAAAACATGTAAAGAGTATAAGAAACAGACTTAAAGTTTCATTCTCTAGTGCCTAGTGGCTGCAATTGTTTAGGACACACTATATGGATGTGTGTCAAACCAGCAGAAGGGTGCTTGACATACTTTCTAAATGTCAAATCTTATGTTGAGAAAGTAAGCATTTGAAGTTTCAGACTTGCCTATTTTATAGGCTTGAGAGCAAACTGGAAGAGGAATTTCGTGATTGAACACACTGAAATTATTACTTAAGGCATACTAATAAAAGTACCAAAGGAGAAATTGCCTTAAATTCTCTAGGGAATAAGGGGAAATACAGTAAATGCTTAAAAATGACATTTAGATTGAAAAAGAAAATTAAATTTGTACACACACACATACACAAACACACACTCAAACATGTAGCCCTGTAACAAACCACCCTGACTTCTTATCTTGAGTACTTCGGGCTATAGACTGATATTTATACTATGGATCCATCATTTCTGTTACATATGAAAAAAATGTTGATGTTACTAAATTAATGGAAGTATTCTATTGACTACAGAAACATTAAAAGAGGGATTCAGATAGATTTACTTTCAACTTCCCTGGTGGCTCACGTGGTAAAGAATCTGCCTGCAAAATGGGAGACCTGGGTTGGGAAGATCCCCTGGACAAGGGAATGGCGACCCACTCTAGTAGTCTTGCCTGGAGAATCCTGTGGACAGCAAAGCCTAATGGGCTACAGTCCAGGGGGCGGCAAAGAGTCAGACACAACTAAGCAACTAAGCACAGCACTCATGGAATAAGATGATGTTTTAGGATAAATAAAAGAAAGTTCTATTTTAAATCAGTAGGACTAAATCTAAGGCCCAATTTATTATATAAGCTAAAATAGATATAACGTTAATTTAAGAAGGCCTAGACCAATAAACTGATGACACTTCTATATTCTGTTACTAAGGAAAATGTTTGTCCAAGTGTTATACACCTTTGGGGGAAGACAGTCAGATTTATTCACAAAACATTCCTTAATGTTACTGTCAGGGAGAAACTGAGCAGTGTGAAATACTTGTCTCACTAAGAAAGACATTTCTTTACCTTCATAGTAGGACTAAGTTTTCTCATTTATCAGATGGGAATATTGTTATTTACTAAATGAATATTTTGGTAGAGAAGTAAATATGATAAACTATGTGAAAACATTTTGTGAACTCTTCGGCTTTCATTTCATAAATTCCACTCATACAATTACTGATTACTTCTCTGTACTAGGAATACAGCAGCCCACCAGCCTCCCCCATTCCTGGGATTCTCCAGGCAAGAACACTGGAGTGGGTTGCCATTTCCTTCTCCAATGCATGAAAGTGAAAAGTGAAAGAGAAGTCGCTCAGTCGTGTCTGACTCTTGACCCCATGGACTGCAGCCTACCAGGCTCCTCCGTCCATGGGATTTGCCAGACAAGAGTACTGGAGTGGGTTGCTATTGCCTTCTCCGGTACTAGGAATAGGAACATAGTAATAACCAAGGTGCAATTCTAGCCTGTGTGGAACATACATTCTTTTGGAGGAAACATACTAACACCAAATTTTGCCATCATCAATTCTTTTTAATTGAGGTATTAGTAAGAAACTCTGATCTGGATTAGGCAGGCAGTGAAGGTTACCTTGAGAAAGTGACACTTCATGAACTCTGAAGGTTGAGTTAGAATTAGACACAGAGGGAACCAGCTCCATGCAGGGGAAAGGCCACGTTCAAATGTTCTGAGGTGGGGAAAATTAGGATGTGTTATGAAAACAGAAATATAAATGTGAGGTAGGTTGTCAGAAAATACAGTGTGAATAGCGTAAAATCAAGCTAGTGAAATAGATTGAGGTGGCTGATTCAGGTCCTTGCCAGATCTTTATACTAAGAACAATCATTCCACAGAAGTGTGAAATGATCAATTGTGTATTTTTAAAGGATCTCCCTGGCTATACTTTCTAATGGGAACTGAGAACAGATTGAGTAAAACCAATTTAGAGGCTACTTAGCTTCCCACATGGCTCAGTGGTAAAGAATCCACCTGATAATGCAGGAGATAAGAGTTCAATCCCTGAGTTGGGAAGATCCCTTGGAGAAAGAAATAGCAACACACTCCAGTGTTCTTGTCTGGAGGATCCCATGGACAGAGGAGCCTGGTGGGCTACAGTTCATGGGGTCGCAAAGAGTCAGACACAACTGAGCAACTAACACTCTCTCACTCTCAGATGACCAAGGAAGAAGTGATGGTCGCCAGACCAGGTTGGTGCTAGCAAACATACACAAAGGCATTCTGCAAAGAGTCACTGTAACTGTCATTGCCTTTGGTGTAAATGCTAGTCTGTGTTAAGCATGGTTGGATTTTCATAGTGAGCCTTAAGCCTACGTATTCACTTGTCTGTAATGCTTTGCTTGTGTTTGTCTGCTTAGTTGTTCAATCACGATCTTTGTGACCCCATGGACTGTGGTCAGGCTCCTCTGTCCATGGGGATTCTCCAGGCAAGAATACTGGAGTAGGTTGCCATGCCCTCCTCCATGGGATTTTTCCCAACCCAGGGATAGAACCCAGGTCTCCATCATTGTAGGCAGATTCTTTACCTTCTGAGCCACCAGGGAAGCAATTAGGCCTAATTAAAAAAAAATTGGGCCTAGTCAAGACAAAAGACTCACCCATGATTGAGTAACCTCTTAATGAACTTGGTATAGGGGGGTATGTCCCCTATCCCCAAATCCATGAGAGTGGGTACCTTACCAAGTCCTTGGTAATGGGGCAGAAAAAATGGTTAAGGCAAGCTGAACCAAGCATTGATAAAACACAGGTATTGAAGGATAAGGGTTATCTAATGGGGTGAAGCTATTCCACTTCTGCCCCTTTTGATGATACCATGCATAACTTTTGTCAGTATATCAGTGAATTTTCATTTCCAGGCACTGGTCTACATCTGTAATCCATGAAACAAGCCTACCCTATAAGTATTATTATTATTCATTTCACATTATTCATTGAGAATAGTGAGTCCCAGGGTAATTAAATGCCCTGCTCTAGAAGGAGTAAACACCCAGGCAGCCTGACTCCAGAGGCATGCTTGGAACTCTCAGGACGCTTGCCACAAACTATCCTAGAACCAAATTCACCCCTTGTGGTGATAACATTGATTTGTTTAATTGTTACAGGTAAGGATCTTTTCAGAGCTAAGGCTACTGTAAGTACCTCTACTGCATCCACATTTGCCCAGGGTCTCAGTTTTAAGATACATTCATCTCAGTTTAGAGCACAATAAGCTCTATCCTCACAGTGAGTCTGAGAATTCCAAAGGACTTTTGGTAATTAGAGTAAAATTTGACTATCCATCAATCAAGTGAATGAGTATACTCTCACTTATCCTTCAAATACAGACGTGGACCTGGCTGGATTAAGATAGTTAAACTGTCAAAGTATTATTAATGATTATTGGTACAAATAACAGACATGATGGTTATTATTTCCAAATATATCGCTGAGTCCAGGAAGTAGAAAAAAACAAGTTAAGCATTTTGAAATTTTTTAAAAATTCGCTGAAATATCTAATCATGAGAAAAGGACTGCTCAATAAAATAAGCACCTACCCTTAACCAGAAAGACAAAATACTTATTACCTTGCTCAATGAAACAAAATAAATCACAGTTTCCAAAGGAGACCAATGATGTTCTCTAAGTAAATGCTGTTAACGTTCACTTTCCCCATCTCCTAATCCCCTACTCGTCCATTAAAATAAAGTGAATACTAAGAAATATGTAATGTTGGCTTACTATAATGGTGCCAGGGTGACAAAGAAAAAGTTCCTGATTTATGATCAAGCTTTGGCTGTCCATATGCTCCCAATAAAACTCAATAATATTTTTAGTTTTGAAGACTGTAATCAACATATTTTATAAATGGCATTAATATGGATGTTCCCAAATGTTCTCTGTGTTAAACTTGGATATTCCATGGATCCTAAGTATTAAAACTTGAACTAAAATTATATATTAGTTGCTAATATTGTATATTAGTTGCTAATATTAACGCTCAGAATGACAACTTTTCTTTACTATCTTGGGGAGGCATTAATTAGAACAATCTATTATATAGAAGAAGGAAAAGACATGATGGTTAGGTAGGTTAGGTAAACCAATGAATTTGAAAACTGTATAAAGAGGCAGACTCTGGGAGAGATAACAAACAACAAAAAACAAACAAACAAAAAATAAAGAGAGAAAGGAGAACAGTGGGATATTTGCCCAATTTTAATCACAAAAGTGAAGGTAGCTCAATTCGTATAGGAGGAAATATATGAAAGGGCTCAACCAAAGTTTCATGGTGCAAACTGCATGCATATGTCTTGCTAATTGAATTGGCTTTATAATAACGGCATTAGAGGAAAACAAACAATAAAAAAACAGAAGTGGGAATGAGTTCTTCGGTAATTAAGGGCAGGAAATTTCAATGAGCTCCATTCTGGGGTAAACTTGCAAGGAGTGTGTTGTGGGTCAGGGCGATTTGGAAAGAATTTCTAAGGACACTAAGAATGAGGTCAAGAATGAGGAAGAATTTGATGATACCATAGAAAGGTAAATTTGAGCCTGCCTGTGTCAGAAAGTGAAGATATTCTCTGGTAAACTAGCCTATTATCCCTCAGATTGTTACCATCATTTTATATGAATAAATATGATGTACATGTATTGATATTCATATATTTATATCTATCTACATATGGTCTTATTCACTAATTAGCTGCTTCACCTAAACAAGGCTCAGCCTTTTGGAAAAATAAAAGATGAAGTACTTTTTCAGTTATAGAAGTGTTATCCTTATGTTAATTTTTTAAAAGCCAATTAAAGATATTTTAGGAAGTCTAGAGAAGACACAAAATATCTTCTTGGCCCAACTCTCACAAATTCCTTAATTATTTTGATATGAGATCATTATTTTTATATGAGATCTTTTTTTTTTTTTGATATGAGATTATTTTTTCCCCTTCAAAATATATATTTTCCAAATTCAAGGTATGTTTAATAAGGGAATTTTAGATGTTTTGGCAATTAGATCTATGAGGCTTCTTTTAATTTTCATCATTATTTTTAAAGTCAAATTAAAAATTATCAAACATATTCACTCTCTTATATTTTCCATATTCCCAAACACAGACAAAATCAAAATGTTACATATATTATCCTCTGAGATAATGAACAAATCTGATTCTGAATATCAATTTGAATATACTTAATACTTAAAAATGGTTAAGATGGTAAAAAAAGTTGTCCTAGAAATATACAATTGACAGAAACAAGAAAACTGTAAAGAGCTTTTTCAGACATGATAGCATTAATCATTGTCTTCTCTTGACCATTACAAAATAAAACAAGAATATTAATACAAAGTTACAGAATTAACTGAAACATGCTTAAAAATTGTTGATTTATTTGATTCTGAAGGTAAATACAAGATCTGTATAAGCACTCTTAAAAATATACTTAATTTGTTTCTTTGGCTTTTCAGTGTTTTTAGTTTAGCTTGTTTTGGAGAAGGCAGTGGCAACCCACTCCAGTACTCTTGCCTGGAAAATCCCATGGACAGAGGAGGCTGGTAGGCTGCAATCCATGGGTCACTGGAGTCGGCACACTGAGCAACTTCACTTTCACTTTTTACTTTCATCCACGGGAGAGGGAAATGGCAACTCACTCCAGTGTTCTTGCCTGGAGAGTCCCGGGGACAGGGGAGCCTGGTGGGCTGCCGTCCATGGGGTCGCACAGAGTCGGACACGACTGACGCGACTTAGCAGCAGCAGCTAAGCTGCTGTTTTAAGGTAATTTTGTAACATGTCACATAGCTACAGTGAATCAGTTCTGCAATGTTATTGTCGAGATGGGAGGGTGGGCAGTAGTAGGTTACAGACTTGCGGAGTGACACAAGACTAAATCTGAAGAACTACTGTGAGGGCAAATCTGGCAGGCTTGGAAATAGCCCCCGGATATTGATGATCATCATGACATCAGTTCAGCTCAGTCACGCAGTTGTGTCTGACTCTATGCGACCATATGGGCTGCAGCACACTGGGCCTCCCTGTCCGTCACCAACTCCTGGAGTTTACTAAAACTCATGTCCAATGAGTCGGTGATGCCATTCAACCATCTCATCCTCTGTCATCCCCTTCTCCTCCTGCCTTCAAACCCTCCCAGCATCAGGGTCTTTTCCAAGGAGTCAGTTCTTCTCATCAGATGGCCAAAGTATTTTCAGCTTCAGCATCAGTCCTTCCAATGACCACTCAGAACTGATCTCTTTTAGGATGGACTGGTTGGATCTCCTTGCAGTCCAAGGGACCCTCAAGAGTCTTCCCCAACACCACAGTTCAAAAGCATCAATTCTTCAGTGCTCAGCTTTCTTCACAGTCCAACTCTCACATCCATACATGACCACTGGAAAAACCATAGCCTTGACTAGACTGACCTTTGTTGCAAAGTAATGTCTCTGCTTTTTAATATGCTATCTAGGTTGGTATAACTTTTCTTCCAAGGAACAAGCGTGTTTTTAATTTCATGGGTGCAGTCACCATCTGCAGTGATTTTGGAGCCCCAAAAGATAAAGTCTGTCACTGTTTCCACTGTCTCCCATCTATTTCCCATGAAGTGATGGGACCAGATGCCATGATCTTAGTTTTCTGATTGTTGAGCTTCAAGCCAACTTTTTCACTCTCTTCTTTCACTTTCACCAAGAGGCTCTTTAGTTCTTCTTCACTTTTTGCCGTAAGGGTGGTGTCATCTGCATATCTGAGGTTATTGAGATTTCTCCTGGCAATCTTTATTCCAGCCCAGTGTTTCTCATGATGTACTCTGCATAGAAGTCAAATAAGCAAGGTGACAATGTACAGCCTTGATGTACTCCTTTCCCTATTTGAAAACAGTCTCTTGTTCCATGTCCATTTCTAACTGTTGCTTCTTGACCTGCATACAGATTTCTCAAGAGGCAGGTCAGGGTGGTCTGGTATTGCCATCTGTTTAAGAATTTTCCAGAGTTTATTGTGGTCCACACAGTCAAAGGCTTTGGCATAGTCAATATAGCAGAAGTAGATGTTTTTCTGGAACTCTCATTTTTTCGATGATCCAGTGGATGTTGGCAATTTGATCTCTGGTTCCTCTGCCTTTTCTAAATCCAGCTTGAACATCTGGAAGTTCACAGTTCACATACTGTTGAAGCCTGTCTTGGAGACATTACTAGCATGTGAGATGAGTACAATTGTGTGTTAATTTGAGCATTCTTTGGCATTGCCTTTGTTTGGGACTGGAATGAAGACTGACCTTTTTCATTCCTGTGGCCACTGCTGAGTTTTCCAAATTTGCTGGCATATTGAGTGCAGCACTTTCACAGCATCATCTTTTAGGATGTGAAATAGCTCAACTGGAATTTCATCACGTATACTAGCTTGCTCATAGTGATGCTTCCTAAAGCCACTTAACTTCACTTTTCATGATGTCTGGCTCTAGGTGAGTGATCACACCATTGTGATTATCTGGGTTATGAAGATCTTTTTTGTAGAGTTCTGTGTATTCTTGCCACCTCTTCTTAATATCTTCTGCTTCTGTTAGCTCAGTTGGTAAAGAATCATGACATAGAAAGTGGGTTAATAGTTTTTTTCCCGTTATAGATCAGATGCAAATTATTTTAATTTTCACAACCACCCATCCAAATTCCTATTACCTTCTGATTGATGATAATGCTAGAACCAAAAGCTGGTAAATGAGTCTTGTGTGTTGAACAATAGTAAAGTCAAGTTACATGGTAGAGCTTAATGACAACATAGCCCATGCTCTGTCCCTCACATCACTCACACAGCAGTCCAGAGAGGGAATGCTTGCAGCCACAGAACATGAGGAGATGGCCAGGAAGTAATGTGTAGAACACTCAGTGTCAGTTCTTCAAAGCTGGAAGCAGGTCAGGAATGAGAGATACTGTGTAAGTCAAGAATCTAGATAAAGAATCTTAATAGTGTTCTTTAAAGTTATCTCAAAGACCCTCCTTTCAGTGGAAGAACCAGTTCCCCAAATGGGATTGTCTGGAGTACTGGGGTGGAGGTGAGGAAGAGAGTTGCTGAGAAAGTGTGTCTCAATGTAGATAGATCCCAATGGACAAGGTCATCATCACACATCCAACTATTTTATAAACCCCTGACACTTCCATATTAGCTTCCTAACCAAGTACTGACACCATGGTCCAAATATTCCAGCTTTCCTTCTGAACAATTTATTCCTTCATCTCTCAACTAATTATTA
>NC_030815.1:4245390-4274767 GCF_001704415.2 Capra hircus | reverse complement strand
TCATTATGATAATTCTTACATGGAATATCATAATCAGCATCTTTATAAATGGTTATTTTAATTCCTGCTATTATAATAATAACCCATCTGATGACTGGTACATACAAAATGCAGTAATTAATTAATACATTTTTAGTTAACTGAATACTAATGAAAATACCAATAAAAGTAATATCATGATGCATTTTTAAGAAAGAGGAATTTTTAAAATAAATAAAGCGGCTAATTCTCACTAAGAAGACTACGTTTACCTTGAAATTATTTTCAGAATAAGGATTAAAAGCCAATTCCAAATTAGTTCTAGATATTAAATTATATGAAAATATTTGCTTTTCCTTTTTTTATAAAAAGAAATGAAAAGACACTTTGATCACTGAATTGTGTTTTTTCATCTTGCAAGTAAACAGAGCCTTAGATAAGTTGATGTATATGTAGGCTATATATTAAATATATTATATGTGGTTTTGTTTAGCTGATTTGTTATCTTGCACAACTCTTTTATTTCCAGAAGTAATAAAATTACTTCTGCTAATTATTACTCAGGGCTTCCTTGGTGGCTCAGATGGTAAAGAATCCACCTGCAATGCAGGAGACCTGAGTTCAATCCCTGGTTGGGAAGATCCAAGGCAAAGGCTACCACTCCAGTATTTTAGCCTGGAGAATTCCACCCACTCCAGTATTCTAGCCTGGAGAATTCCACTCACTCCAGTATTTCTAGCCTGGAGAATCACCCACTCCAGTATTCTTTCCTGGAGAATCCCACGAACAGAGGAGCCTGGCAGGCTACAGTTCATGGGGGTTGCAAAAGAGTGGAACATAACTGAGCAAGTTTCACTTTCACTTATTCCAGTTTCCTTCAATTTTTACTCAATAAATATGAACTTGAATCCATGTTTCCAAAATTGTCTGAATGATCTGGTAGTGTTACATGTCACTCTTATTTTATATATATATATAAATATATTTATTTTAATTGGAGGTTAATTACTTTACAATATTGTATTGGTTTTGCCATACATCAACATGAATCCACCACCAGGTATACATGTGTTCCCCATCCTGAACCCCCCTCCCTCCTCCCTCCCCGTACAATCCTCTGGGTTGTCCCAGTGTACCAGCCCCAAGAATCCCAGTATCATGCATCAAACTTGGACTGGTGATTCATTTCATATATGATATTATAGATGTTTCAATGCTATTCTCCCAAATCATCTTAACCTCTCCCTCTCCCACAGAGTCCAAAAGTCTGCTCTATACATCTGTGTCTCTTTTGCTGTCTCACATATGGGGGTTATCGTTACCATCTTTCTAAATTCCATATGTATGTCTTAGTATACTGTATTGCTGTTTTTCTTTCTGGCTTACTTCACTCTGTATAATAGGCTCCAGTTTCACCCACCTCATTAGTACTCATTCAGATGTATTCTTTTTAATGGCTGAGTAATACTCCATTGTGTATATGTATCACAGCTTTCTTATCCATTCATCTGCTGATGGACATCTAGGTTGCTTCCATGTCCTGGCTATTATAAACAGTGCTGCGATGAACATTGGGGTACACGTGTCTCTTTCAATTCTGGTTTCCTTGGTGTCTATGCCCAGCAGTGGGATTGTTGGGTCATAAGGCAGTTCTATTCCCAGGTTTTAAGGAATTTCCACACTGTTCTCCATAGTGGCTGTACTAGTTTGCATTCCCACCAACAATGTAAGACAGTTCCCTTTTCTCCACACCCTCTCCAGCATCTATTACTTGTAGACTTTTGGATAGCAGCCATTCTGACTGGCATGAAATGGTACATCATTGTGGTTTTAATTTGCATTTCTCTGATAGAGTGATCATGAGCATCTTTTCATGTGTTTGTTAGCCATCTGTATGTCTTCTTTGGAGAAATGTATATTTAGTTCTTTGGCCCATTTTCTGACTGGGTCGTTTATTTTTCTGGAATTGAGCTACAGGAGTTGCTTGTATATTTTTGAAATTAGGTGTTTGTCAGTTGCTTCATTTGCTATTGTTTTCTCCCATTCTGAAGGCTGTCTTTTCACCTTGCTTATAGTTTCCTTTGTTGTGCAGAAGCTTTTAGATGGAGAAATATAACATGTTCATGGATTGGAAGAATCAATATAGTGAAAATGAGTATACTACCCAAAGCAATCTATAGATTTGATGCAATCCTTATCAAGCTACCAACGGTATTTTTCACAGAGCTAGAACAAATAATTTGACAATTTGTATGGAAATACAAAAAACTTCGAATAGCCAAAGCAATCTTGAGAAAGAAGAATGGAACTGGAGGAATCAACCTGCCTGACTTCAGGCTCTACTACAAAGCCGCAGTCATCAAGACAGTATGGTATTGGCACAAAGACAGAAATATAGATCAATGGAACAAAATAGAAAGCCCAGAGATAAATCCACACACCTATGGACACCTTATCTTTGACAAAGGAGGCAAGAATATACAATGGATTAAAGACAATCTCTTTAACATGTGGTGCTGGGAAAACTGGTCAACCACTTGTAAAAGAATGAAACTAGAACACTTTCTAACACCATACACAAAAATAAACTCAAAATGGATTAAGGATCTAAACATAAGACCAGAAACTATAAAACTCCTAGAGGAGAACATAGGCAAAACATTCTCCAACATAAATCACAGCAGGATCCTCTATGACCCAAGTCGCAGAATATTGGGATTAAAAGCAAAAATAAACAAATGGGACCTAATTAAACTTAAAAGCTTCTGAAGAACAAAGGAAACTGTAAGAAAGGTGAAAATGCACTCATATTTTTTGATGCTAAAACATTTGTGTTGATCAAAGGACTTTTTCATTTATTTCTTTTTATAACCAAAATAATATGAAATAGCTAATCAAAATCGTAATACGGTTGTTTGTGATGATTAAAAAGTACAGTTGTGTATGTCACAACTAAGATTTGAATTTGAGGTTTCTTGTTAAGTTTCTGACATGTTTCTTCACCATCTAGGAATATATCTGTTCAACAAGGAACACTGAAAACTGTGAGTTAAAGTTAAGTTATAATCATAATAGGAAATAATGTATTTTATCTTACTCTGCTGTAATAGAAGTTGCATTTTTAAACTGTGTTGTATGTACTTTTCTGTTTCTATTTTGAAAAAATTATCTAAAACTGTAAACAATATGCAACATATACTTGTAATTATAATCCCAGTGGTGTGGGTAAGATGGCAAAGAATCTGCCTGCAATGCAGGAGACCTGGGTTCTATCCCTGGGTGGGAAAGATCACTTGGAAGAGAAAATGTTAACCAACTCCAGTATTCTTTCCTGGAGAATCCCATGGACAGAGGAGGCTGGAAGGCTACAATCCATGGGGTCACAAAGAGTTGGACATGACTGAGTAACTAACGCTTTCCCTTTTCAGATATTTGAAATTATATTCATCATTGGTAGGTAAACAGTTGACCCTTGAACAACACAGATTTTCCCCAGTAGAAAATCCTTGTATAATTTGCATTTGGCTCACCACATCCTTGGTTAATCAGTATCCATGATTTTTCACCTGCGGATTCAGCCAACCACAGATAGTAGCACTGTCTTGTTCACTATTGAAAACATCTGCCTATAAGTGGACCCAGGCAATTTGAACACATTTTTATAAGATTAATTGTATAATGTGCTTTACTGATAATCTATCTCAGCAAATAAATGTATTTTTATCTTGAAAACCATCCAAATCTTATCCAAGTGAAAAAATTATGGTTAAGAGGGATAGCAGGAAAGTAAGAAAAAGTGATAGAGCAAATGCATGTGCATGTATATTCGTGTGTGTGTGCATTGTTTGTTCATGGGTGCGTGAGTGTGTTTATGTGACTATGTGCTTGTGTGTTTGTGTGTGCATGTGTGGGTATATGCATGTGAGTTCCTGTGTTATTGCATAATGTGTATGAATTTGTACATATGTATATATGTCATGTACACATGTTCATGTGTGGATGCACAAGTGTGTGTACATCTGAGTTATGTGTGTTCAAGTGCATGTGTGTATACTGTGTATTCATGGGTGAGTTCATGCATACATGTGCTTGTGTGTTTGTGTGTGCATATGTGTTCATGTGTGTGTTGAATAAGTACACATGTATACATGTGTGTTCATGTGTGTGGCTGCGTGCATGTGTGAGTATGCCCACGTGTGTTCGTGTGTGTGTGTGTGTGTATGAGCATATATGTGTGTACATATGTGCAGAGAATGGTTCTAAGGCAGTGAGGGGACAAGTCAGAGCCTCAGAAAGTCAGAGTAGTCTCTTTCCCAACATTTCAAAAGTAATTTTCTCTAAATACGAGTGATGTGTTTCTTCTTCACAGCTTATTTAAATTACCATATCTTTTATACTACACACAAATTATAGAAAAGGTCATTTTCTAAAGTCAAAGTAAATGTCATCTAATTTAACTTGGAGGCTAAGCCCATTTATGGTGCATGATAAGAACTCCTTAATTCATATATTATTCGAAAATCCAGTGATCATATCAATAAATAAAATGCCATAAAACCAGGCATAATTGTAATAATCTTGAGGCGGGAACTCTGGATAACATAAACAGCTATACCTAAGCTACTCTTTCTGTTTGATTTCTTAGCTATGGATAATATAAATGAATAACCATCAGTTAAACACAGTAATTTAGAAATCTGTATGTGGGTATTGATCAAATTCCACTTAATTTTCAGTCTAGACTTTTGTTTTGATTGCAATATAAGATTTAAAATGTTTTGTCCATAGTGTAATATTGCGACAGGACTATTGAATGGATATACATTTTTATGAAAAAAATCTCATTTATTTTACACATTTGTACATGAAAAAAAAGGAGAAAGCTCAATAATGAATAGAGGACTTGTCTCAAAGAATGATCTCATTTTTTCAAGGTATTTCAGAGATTTTGGAGGAGAAATCTGAATGTTACAAAATGAGGGCACTACTAGACGGTATAGAAAATGGAAGCACATTTGTTGGGAAAGAAAGTTGAAACACCTTGGCTAAAATATTAATTTTTAGTTTAGAAGGATTGCCTTGATGTCTGTGGAACATAGAAAGAAATTTCTTAAATGATTCTCATTCTTTTATGTATTCTGCTAAAGGAAAATGTAGTCACAAATTCACTCTTAAATTTAAAATTCATTACTGACATTTGGGGATGTGTTAAACAGACACTCCATATGTGTGAGGATTTTCTAGTTGAGATGCGCCTATCCTGTACCTTCTGATAGACATGATGCTCATATTTCTGTTTGTAAAGGGTTGATGAGCATTCTGGTCCCTGATGAACAAGGTCTTTAGATGTTTGAGGATACTTGATATGTTCAGAAACAGCACAGACTTCATCTTCAGGGGCTTTCTAATGACCTCAAGGGGCTGCTGAGTGTTCTGATGTGTTGGCACTCATCATTTATTGTTGGAAATGTTTATGCTGCTTATGAAGAAGACTTGGGCGAAGTGACCTCTTGCTAGAACAGTTCCTCAGAAGTGAGCATGTGAGTTATTCTTGTAACTCAAGTAACATCAGTGTGGATAATTCTTTTGATATCTTAAAGAACGACACCAAATGCAAACAAAAACTTAGTTGTAAAATTTGCCAATTTGATTATTGTCTGAAAGTAAACTGTACCCTCTCTAAATTCCATGATTACACGCATTAGTTAATTTATGTGTTCTATATATATTTATTGAACAACTGTTACTGATTTAGGTCTCGTGGAGCCTGCTCTGGTCCTAGCCTGGACCAGACAAACTTTTCTCCCATGTTGATTTTTTGCATGTGATTTTGTAGTGCATTTTAACAGTATCTGTTGTTGTTGTTTAGTTGCTAAGTCATGTCCAACTCTTTTGCAACGCTATGGACTGCAGCTCACCAGGCTCCTCTGTCCATGGGCTTTCACACATAAGAATACTGGAGCGGGTTACCATTTCCTTCTCCAATGAGAATTTCCCAAGCCAGAGATCGAACCCATGTCTCCAGCATTGATGCACAGATTCTTTCCTGCTGAGCCACCAGGTGGTGGTAAATAATCTTCTTGATAGTTTTTAATGCCTTTATTAAAATTTATTTTTAATTGGATGATAATTGCTTCACAGTGCTGTGTTGATTTCTGCCATACGACAATGTGAATCAGCCATATGTACACGTATGTTCCTTCCTTCTTGAATATCCCTTCTCCCTCCACATAACCACCCATCCAGGTCATCACAGAGCACAGAGCTGAGCTCTATACATACAGCTGCTTCCCACTGGCTATCTATTTTACACATGATAGTGTGCATATGTGTCAATGTTACTCTCTCATATACCCCACCCTCTCCTTCACCACTGTGTTCGCAAGTCCTTCCTCTATGTCTCTGTCTCTATTTCTGCCCTTCAGATAGGTTCATCAGGGCCACTTTTCTAGATTCCATTTGATTACAAGAAGTGAGGATAATGAGGATGAGGATAATGATAATGGGGAGGTGTATGCATTTGTCTTCTGGGGGGAAGGGATAAGGCTTCTCCAGGAATGGGGTGCCATCCTCTTTCTGTCTTTCTTTGCTCCACACCTTCCAGTCATGGCTTCTCATTGATGTGTCATTTAGTAGCTAGTTTAGTAAAATCAGCATAGAATACGACTCTAGGTCTGTTGAAGGACAGATTTGTAGAGGTCTTTGTCCAAGCTAGCTCTATCTGGTTATGTTTTTCTCTTCCTATCACTTCGTACCTTTTAGTCCAGATTCTGTGACTTAACTTGTATACTGTCATGTAAGAATTGAATCGCCAGTCCATGTCTGACGTAGGGTGCAGCTTGCTTGGGGCAGGTGCATGGGGATGACCCAGAGAGATGTTGTGGGGAGGGAGGTGGGAGGGGGGTTCATGTTTGGGAATGCATGTAAGAATTAAAGATTTTAAAATTTAAAAAAAAATAAAAAAATTAAAAAAAAAAAAAAGACATGTGTTAGTTCCTGTTTCAGGGAGGGGTTGGTGGTTTTTGCACAAGGATGTTTTCTATGTCTTCCTGTTCCTGTATGAAGCACTTTTCCCACTTCACATCGGTCTTCAGAAATCAACTGATTCCGTGTGTTGCATTGCATCACAGTAGTAGCGCCTAGTCTCTTAGTTGTGTCCAACACTGCATCTGTATGGACTGAAGCCCTCCAGACTCCTCTGTCCATGGAATTCTCCAGGCAAGAATTCTGGAATGGATTGCCATTTCCTCCTTCAGAGGATCTTCCCAACCCAGGGACTGAACCTGAGTCTCCCGTGTCTCTCGCATTGCAGTCATGTTCTTTACCACTGAGCCACCAGGGAAGCCAATGGTACATTGCATTTCGTCCTACAAAAATGGTTTGTCAAACAATACCCAGATGGTTGTCACTAGAGCTCCCCACAGCTTTTGTATCTATTGCCAGGGAATTTGACATTCTCCAAGATATTCACCCACTTTTTATAACTGTCTCATCTAAGTATGCTTTGATTTCCTCCAACAATCTGAAACGATATGCTTTGTTTTTCAGAATTTATTTTCTTTCCAAAATATTTGTTCTCTTAGTGACCTTGCATTAATAGAGCTCTTTGGTTACCAGCAGTAGAGGCTGATTCTAATTAGGAAAAGTACATTTGTCAAAAGACAGTGAATCTTCACAGAACAAATGTGAGACTGGGGAGGCAGATGGAGTGTTAAGATGACATAATGCACCCAGTGACCACTGCCTTCAGTGTGGATGCACCTGACACACTTCTGTTGCCCTCAAGATGCTTTATGAGAAGACAGAGAACAAGAGCGGGCCATAAGCAGATACTAGTTTTCAAAAGTTCATAAAAACATAATCAAAATAAATTATTCACATACAGATAGAGCAATAAAAATTGCCCATCGCACATCTGAAATCCACACTTTTTCTATGCAACCTTGGAGGCCATTTCTGTTTGTGATATTTCTGGTTTAGAGGGTGAGTAATCTTGATAACACCTAAAATATCATAGCATTATTACCTAACTGCCCACAGGTCACTTTTCTGTTGAAATTCTAATTAATAAGATACATGGCTATAAATTATTCTGCAAAGAATGATTCCACGTGATGAAAGTCAAAATGCAGTTCAAAAATACACTCTTTGTTCTTCTCTTTCTACATTGTTTTATCAAATTATTACATGCACTGAATTGTGCATTTCTTGTAAGTAAATATCCAATTTTTCTTTGAACATCACACATTTTTAAGGGTGCCAAATATATAAAGATCTCTATTCAGGTGTGTTAAATAAAGTCTTAATATGGGGGAAATGTGTATTTTTCATTTCAAAATACTCCCTAGCATCAAGAAAATAGGACAAACTTTCATTTATACTGTTTGAAAGTGAGATGTACTGGAATATCTGTTATATGAAGTGTTATGGGGCTTTCCAGCTTCAAGTTACAATGTAATTATGTTTCTCAAAAATTCATGGGTATTTTCAATATTGTAGGCATGTAACTTTTTTAAAAGAAGGACTCAAGAGCAATTATTACTTGGAGGGAATCATGAAGTGGTTCATCATACTTACTGAAAATGACAATATTGATAACAGATAACTCATAATTAAAATATGGAATATTTATTCTCTTTTCAGAAAAGTGATTATAAAACTGCCAAAGAAGAAAAACACAGACAAAAAACCCCACAGTTTGACTTTGTCTCTATTTCTAGCAGTATAATATGTCCATTCTGTTATTCAGTTTTCTGTATCATAAGAAGAAGTAATGAATGAATGTTTCTGTCTTTTCTGCTCCCTTCATGAGCTAAAGAAAATTCTAATTTTCTCAATTTTCCTCCTTAACTTTTTCTGTAGAGATTGAACAATACTAGCAATAATCTTTGGATATAAAAAAAGCAGAAGCCTGGGCTCTCTGATAAAGAGTTAAAGAGGACAATAGGGTAGCAGGGGTTAGTGCTGGGATTGAAGAAATGGAAGGTAATTAAATGTGTTTGGGAATGTTTCCATCTCTGTAGCCCAAAACAAACTAAAATACTTAACTTCATTACAGGTAGCTAAGAAACACATCTGTATTTGTTTGCAATGGGCCCAAATTTGGCCCATTCTTTGCTCTGAGAAGTAACCCAAAGGAACTTCATGTTAGAAATATTGAAAAAACCAAGGCTTTGAATCACTGTCCTACATTTAGAGTCAGGGCAAAAGGATAACTCATCACTAGAAGCATTTTATATATATATATATATGAGTATATAATATATATAATTAATATAGAGATTAATATTTATATATATAATAAGTATTAACACATAAAAAGTGTTAGAAAATAACATTTATATAATTCACACTTATATAACAAGAAATAACACATATATAATATATATAACCCTTATACATATATTATAACATATTATTATATATTAATATAATATATAATAATATATAATAAAATAAACATTTGATATATTAATATATTAATGTATAGTGTATAAATAGTATGCTACTGCCTCTGCTAAGTCGCTTCAGTCATGTCCGACTCTGTGCAGTCCCTTAAACGGCAGCCCACCAGGCTCCCCTGTCCCTGGGATTCTCCAAGCAAGAACCCTGGAGTGGGTTGCCACTTCCTTCTCCAATGTATGAAAGTGAAAAGTGAAAATGAAGTCACTCATTCGTGTCTGACTCTTAGCGACCCCATGGACTGCAGCCCACCAGGCTCCTCCGTCCATGGGATTTTCCAGGCAAGAGTACTGGAGTAGGTCACTGTTGCCTTCTGCAATAAATAGTATAAATATAAATAATTTAGATTATAAAATTAATAATATAATATACTAAAATATATTAAAATATAATATTTTAATACATTAAATAACATTATATATTACATATAATTATGTATAATTGACTACTAATTTAATTAATACTTATATATAAGTATATATAAAATACATACTTAAATATATAACATTCACAATTTACATATATTATAATATATATCATGTAATATATATTATATATTAAAACATATACAAATAGATATAAATATATAATCCATATATAGTACATATTTATATAATACATAATACATATATTATATTAAAGATTGAATATTAAATATATATAATAATTATATATTATATTGTATATATTATATAGATTACATATTTATATATTTTAATATGTAGTGATATATATTTGATACATGTTATATATTATAGAAAGCATTATATGGAATAATATTATATATATATCAATCTATTGATATTCAATATGTTAAATAATATATTAATAATTATATAAAATAATATACGGTACTATGTTATACAATTTATAGAGAATATTTATTATTATATATTTATATATTTATTTTACTTTTAAATATAAATATAAAATATAATCATATACAATTATATAATTTTAAACATTTAATATATATAATATATTTATAATATATTATATAATATGAATAAAGAATATATAAATCTAATTAATACTAATTATAATATTCATATCAATAATATAATAGATTAATATTTGATATATGCAATATATAACACTCATATATAATATATAACACATATATAATATATAATATATATTATATATATAAATTATAACATAGACACATAATACATATAATACATATTATATTATATTAATTATATTATATTATATTATATTATATTATATTATATTATATTATATTATATTATATTATATACTTGGTCTTCCCTAGATGGTAAAGAATCTGTCTGCAATGCAAGAGATATGAGTCTATCACTGAATTGGGAAGATCCCCTGGAAAAGGGAATGGCAACCCACTCCAGTATTCTTGCCTGGGAAATCCCATGGACAGAGGAGCCTGGCAGGCTATAATAATATATATCCTGGTTTGAAGGGCCCACTAGTTGGAAAAGACACTGATGCTGAAAAAATTGAAGGCAAAAAGGGAAGTGGACAGCAAAGGATGAGATGGTGGGATACCATCACCAATTCACTGGAAGTGGATGTGAGCAAACTCCAGGAGATAGTGGAGGACAGTGGTGTGCTGCAGTCCATGGGGTCACAGAGTCAGACATGATTCATTGAGTGAACAACAGCAACTGCATAGCCAATTGTGTTAGTAGGGTACCTAGCTAACTCTGTTGGACTTACGAACCCACTCTCCCACAGAGCTCATTCTGTAGGAGACTGACTATACACCAGAGCACTCTGTTTTTCCTAACAAGTTCTGCCCACAGGAAAACTGCTTTAACCAGATTCTAACTTGTGGGATATATCATAGCATAACAGACCTAGGAGAAAGGAAGTAACCCACCAACTGGCTCTAGCCTTCTATTGAGAAGGAGGGAAATATCCAACTACAGCCCCTTGCAGTCATTCGGTCCCCCCTGAAAGGGGAGGGGACTGAGGAACACATGTGAAGTTCACAGCCCAGGCATACAGGCTGACCAATAGTAGGATGTAGAGGGTTCCCCTCTACCCACACTCCCCACCACGTTACCCAAATAAATATTTACATCAGCTCCTTTTATCCAGCATTTCATGTCAGACAATCAAGACAATTTGACCAGACATGCTAGAAGGGAAAACACTGCAGACTGAAGAGGCAGAGCAAACATCAGAACAACTCAAGCACAGGAGAGATGTTGAAACTGTTAGACATAGAATTTAAAACAATTCTAATTAATAGGCTATGAACTGTAATGAAAGGGATACAGTATGTAAGAACAGGTGGGCAATGTGATAAGATTGAAATTGTAAGAAATAACCAAAAATAAATACTGGGGAACAAAAACTCTATAATAGAAATCAAGAATGCCCTTGCTGGATTTTCAGGGGACAGGAAATGGCTGGGGAAAGAATCTCCAAGCTGGAGAATATCTCAGTAAAAACCTCTAAACTGAGTATGATTTCAATACCTTTAGACCATGAAATTTCTGCACCTGGTCTTGTGTCTCCGGATATGTCCCAGTGTCTCCTAGTTTATAGTCTATGGGAGTTTGAAGAGAATTTGTATCCTACTATGTTGTGGAAATTGTATAAATGTTAACTATGTTGAATTGATTGATGATGCTTTTCAGGTCTACTATATTCTTCTACTTCTCTGTACATTCTATTAATTTCTGAGAGTTTGGTATTGAAACCCCACCTAAAATTTTTAATTTCTATTACTCAAACAATTATAGTATATATTGGAACTATATGTAACTTTGTTGTGTATTTTCCAAGTCTACTATAAATATATTATCATATTTTCATAATTTAAAAAATAAAAAAGACCAAAAAAATCCTCCAAACTGAAAATCAAAGAGAACAAAGACAAAACCATACAAAAACCAGAACAGGATATCCTCAGACTGCAGCACAACTACAAACACTTATAACACACACATGTGGGAGGATAGCAAGGGAAGACAGAGAAAGGAACAGAAGAAATATTTGAAAAAATAATGAATAGAATTTCCCCCAGATTAATTCTAGGCACCAAACCATAGTTCTAGGAAGCTCAGAGAACATAGAACAGAACAAATACCAAACAAACAAACACCTTGCATTGAGGCATATCATGTGAAAACAATAGAAAATTGAAGAAATAAATAAAAACCTGAGAGGAGCCAAAGGAAAAAAAAAAAACACCTTTCTTCTACACTAGCAAAGGTAAGAATTTCAAATCCTAAAAAAAGATGCTGTGAAAGTGCTGCACTCAAGAAGCAAGCAAATTTGGAAAACTCAGCAGTGGCCACAGGACTGGAAAAGATCAGTTTTCACTCCAATCCCAAAGAAAGGCAATGCCAAATAATATTCAAACTACCACACAATTGCACTCATCTCACAAGCACGCAAAATAATGCTCAAAATTGTCTGAGCTAGGCTTCAACAGTACATGAACTGTGAACTTCCAGATGTTCAAGCTGGTTTAGAAAAGGCAGAGGAACCAGAGATCAAATTGCCAATATCCATTGGATCATAGAAAAAGAAAGAGATTTCCAGAAAAACATCTACTTTTGCTCTATTGACTATGCCAAATCCTCTGACTGTGTGGAGCACAACAAACTGTGGAAAATTCTTCAGGAGATGGGAATACCAGACCACTTGACCTGCTTCCTGAGAAATCTGTATGCAGGTCAAGAATCAACAGTTAGAACTGGACCTGGAACCACAGACTGGTTCCAAATTGGGAAAGGAATATGTCAAGGCTGTATATTGTCACTCTGCTTATTTAAAATATATGCAGAGTACATCACGAGAAATGCCAGGCTGGATGAAGCACAAGCTGGAATCAAGATGTCCAGGAGAAACATCAATAACCTCAGATAGGCAGATGACATCACCCTTATGACAGAAAGGGAAGAAGAACTAAAGAGCCTCTTGATGAAAGTGAAAGAGAAAAGTGAAAAAATTGACTTAAAACTCAATATTCAGGAAACTAAGATCATGGCATTTGGTCCCATCACTTCATGGGAAATAGATGGGGAAACAGTGGAAAGAGTCATAGACTTTATTTTGGGGGGCTCTAAAATCACCACAGATGGCAACTGCAGCCATGAAGTTAAAACATACTTACTTCTTGGAAGAAAAGTTATGACCAACCTAGATAGCATATAAAAAGCAGAGATATTACTTTGCCAACAAAGGTCCACCTAGTAAAAGCTATGGTTTCTCCAGTAGTTGTGTATGGATGTGAGAGTTGGGCTATAAAGAAAGCTGAGTGCCAAAGAATTGATGCTTTTGAAATGTGGTGTTGGAGAAGACTCTTGAGAGTCCCTTGGACTGCAAGGAGATCCAACCAGCCCATCCTAAATGAGATGGTCCTGGATGTTCTTTGGAAGGACTGATGTTGAAGCTGAAACTCCAATACTTTGGCCACCTCATGTGAAGAGCTGACTCATTTGAAAAGACCCTGATGCTGGGAATGATTGAAGGCAAAAGTAGAAGTGGCGACAGAGAATGAGATGGTTGGATGGTATCACCAACTCAATCGACATGAAAATGAGCAAACTCCAGGGATAGTGGTAGACTGGGAAGCCTGATGTGCTGAAGTCCATGGGGTCGCAAAGTGTGGAACACGACCTAGTTACTGAACAACAGCAATAAATACTGATATGTTGAGAAAGGAGAAAAAGTGGAATCACATAAAATTCACAGTCAAAATTACAAAAGGCAACAAAACAAAGGAAGACAAAAGGGAAAAAAAGGGCAACAAAAAGAATTGTTTTACAAATGTAGTAGATATTAATACAACTGTGTCAATAATCTCTTTCAATATCTGTGACCTAATTGCACTAAGTAAAACGTAGATTGTCAGTGGATTAAAAAACAAAGTGCAACTTTATGTTGTCTACAAGAAATTCACTTTAACTATAAAGACAGATACAGATTAGAAGAAAATTAATAAAGATATACCATGATGAAACTAATCAAAAGAAAGCAGGAGTAGCTGTGTTAATTTTAGACACAGTAAAGCAGAGTCAGAAAAAGTTATCAAGGATAAAGAAGGGCATTACAGAAAATAAAGGAGTCAATTCTTCAAGAAGACATAGCAATTCTTAATGTGTATGCACCTAACAACAGAGTATAAATATACATCAGGCAAAAACTGATAGAGCTGCAAGGAGAAATAGATGAATCCAGTATTATAGTTGGAGACCATCCCTCCTCTCCCTTGGGGTTAGACAGTTCCTGGAGGCAAAACATCAGTAAAGACATAGTTAAATTCAGTATCACCATCAATCAACTGGATATAATTGACAGCCTTAGACTACTTCAACCAACTGCAGAAAACATATTATTTTCAAGCTCACGTGGAACATTTACCATTCACCATTACCATCGTATAACACAGGAAACCCTAAGACAGTGGCTGTATGACAACCTAGAGGGGTGGGATGGAAACAGAGCTGGGAGAGAGGTTCAAGAGAGAGGGGGCATTTGTATACCTAAGACTGATTAATGTTGACGTGTGGCAGAAACCAACACAATATTGTAAAGCAATTATCCTCCAATTAAAAAAAATTCAAAGAACAGAAATCTTACAGTTTTCCCTCTATAACCACAATGGAATTAGACAAGAAATCAGTAATTTGTGAAAAATACCTCCTCTTTCCATGGAATTCTCCAGGTAATAATATTGGAGTGGATCGCCATTTCTTTCTCAAGGGGATCGTCTCAACCCAGGAATCAGACCCAAATCTCCCACATTGCAGGCTGATTCTTTACCATCTGACCCACCACGGAAGTTCATGAAAAATAACTAGAAAATCCCCAAATACTTGGAAATTAAGTAGATATTTATAAATAATACATGAGTTAAAGAAGAAATCTCAAGCAAAATAGAATCAGTCAGTTCAGTCACTCAGTCATGTCCGACTCTGCAACCCCATGAATTGCAGCACACCAGGCCTCCCTGTCCACCACCAACTCCCGGAGTTCACTCAGACTCAGGTCCATCGAGTTGGTGATGCCATCCAGCCGTCTCATCCTCTGGTATCCCCTTCTTCTCCTGCCCTCAATCCCTCCCAGCATCAGAGTCTTTTCCAATGAGTCAACTACTTCACATGAGGTGGCCAAAGTACTGGAGCTTCAGCTTTAGCATCATTCCTTCCAAAGAACACCCAGGGCTGATCTCCTTCAGGATGCACTGGTTGGATCTCCTTGCAGTCCAAGGCACTCTCAAGAGTCTTCTCCAATACCACAGTTCAAACGAATCAATTTTTTGGCACTCAGCTTTCTTCACAGTCCAACTCTCACATCCATACATGACCACTGGAAAAACAATAGTCTTGACTAGACGAACCTTTGTTGGCAAAGTAATATCTCTGCTTTTGAATATGCTGTCTAGGTTGGTCATAATCTTTCTTGCAAGGAGTAAGCGTCTTTTAATTTCATGGCTGCAATCACCATGTGCAGTGATTTTGGAGCCCTCAAAAATAAAGTCTGGCACTGTTTCCACTGTTTCCCCATCTATTTGCCATGAAGTGATGGGACCAGGTGCCATGATCTTTGTTTTCTGAATGTTGAGTTTTAAGCCAGGTTTTTCACTCTCCTCTTTCACTTTCATCAAGAGGCTTTTTAGTTCCTCTTCACTTTCTGCCATAAGGCTGGTATCATCTGCATATCTGAAGTTATTGATATTTCTCCCTGCAATCTTGATTCCAGCTTGTGCTTCTTCCAGCCCAAAAAAGAAATCTCAAGTGAAATGAAATATTTGGACCTGAATTAAAAAGAAAATACAACTGATTAAACTTTTGTAAAATACTGTGCTTATGGGGAAATTTACAACACTGAATGCATATATAAGTAAAGAAGAAAGATCTAAACTCAGTCTTTTTCATCAGATCAGTTGCCACTTTAGGAAACTACAAAGAAAATAGAAAATTAATGCCCAAGCGAGGAGAGGAAAAGAAATAAAAAATAGAGCAGATATCAATGAAATTAAGAAAAGGAAATCAATAGAAACAATCAACAAAATCAAAGCTGGTTCATTGAAAATATCAATATAATTGATACGCCTCTGACAAGGCTAATTACCATGAAAAAAAAAAGAGAAAAGATAGATTACTAATGTTAGAGATGAAAGGACATCACTGCAGATCCCATGGATCTTGGACAAAGGACATAAAAAAGTATATGGATTGGGAAGGAAGAAATAAAACTGTCTTTTTTTGCATATGATGATTATCTAGGGGAAAAATCCTAAAATTTGACCTCAAATTATTATCATAAATGAAACAGCAGATATCACTTTAGCTTCCATGGACATTATAAGAATGAATAAAGAAATATGAACAACCCTATGTCCACAAATTTGATTACCTAGATAAAATAGACCAATTTCTTGAAAGACACAGTGTGCCAAAACTCAGGCCAATGTCAGTAATATTCTGAAATCAAGTTCTGTGTATGTGTGTTCTCATATATTCAAGCAATTCTTAGATACCAGCCAGGTATCCTACAATTCAGCCCAGTTTTGACAGCCACTTTGGAGGACAGTTTGTTGGTTTCATACAACATACTCTTGCCATATGATTCAATAGTTATGCTACTTCTGTGCTGTGTGCTGTGTTAATTCACTTCAGTTGTGTCTGACTTTTTACAATCCTATAGACTGTAGCCCACCAGGCTCCTCTGTCCATGGGATTCTCCAGTCAAGAAAACTGAAATGGGTCACCAGCCCTCCTCCAGGGGATCTTCCCAACCCAGCGCCTGAACCCACATCTCTTATGTCTTCTATATTAGCAGGCGAGTTCTTTACCACTAGCGCCAACTGGGAAGCCCCGTTATGCTCCCTAATGTGAATATTTACTAAATGAGCATTAAAACTGTGTCCACACAAATATGTACAAATGGATATTTATAGATGCCTTATGCATAATTGTCACAATTTGAATGAAGCCAAGATGTCCTTCAGTAGGTGACCCAGTAAATAATTGTTGGGGCATTCAGACGATGGAATATTATTCAGTACCAAAAGGAAAACAGGCTATCAAGTCAATAAAAGACATGGAGGACATTCAAATGCATATGACTAAGTGCAAGACACCAACATGAAAAGGCTACATACTGTATGATTCCAAGTATATGACATTCTGAAGAAAGCAAAACTATGAAGCCAGTTAAATTAAAAAATTCAGTGGTCCCTCAAGTTTGGGAGAAGTAAGGAAGGGATGAATAGATGGAATACAGAAAATTTTAGGTTACTGGAACTATTTCTTTTTATGTAGAAATGGTGAATAAATTTCTCCAAATTTATTGTGCATTTCTCCAAATTCATAAAATGTCCAATAGCAGGCGTGAACCCTAATGTGAACTATGACCTCTTAGTGGATGTGATGTGTTAAAGTGGGTTCACCCATTGTAACAACCGTACCATTTGGTGGGGGATGTTGTTAATAGAGAGGCCGTGCATGTGTTGGGGAGAGAGGTATAAAGGAAAACTCTACATCTTTCAGTACAATTTTGCTGCAAACCTGGAATTCCTCTGAAAATTAGTCTGTTGAATAAAATTGTTATTCATATCTCTGCAATCACAAACATGTACACATCTTATTCAAGGAGAAATTATGTCAAAAGATTAAGGTAAAGAATGCAGACCTGCAATGCAAGAGACCCCAGTTTGATTCCTGGGTCAGGAAGATCTGCTGGAGAAGGGATAGGCTATCCACACCATGACTTTTGGGCTTCCTTTGTGGCTCAGGGGGTAAAGAATCTGCCTGCAATGCAGAAGACCTGGGTTCAATCCCTGGGTTGGGAAGACCCGCTAGAGAAGGTAAAGGCTACCCACTTTAGTATTCTGGCCTGGAATTCCATGGGGTCACAAAGAGTCAGATACGACTGAGAGATGTTCACTTTCACATTAAGTGTTCAGATAGATTATGAGGATTAAAGATGAATTTATCAAATAGCTAAGCAACAAGAGTTCACTCTATAGCACAGGGAATTATATCCATTTTCTCACAATAACATTTGTTTGGTTGTTTACCTGGTGGTTCTTGTTTTTGTTTGGTTTGTGTTTTTTACTGTAACATTCTTTTCAAATACAATCAGAGATGTTAAAACACTTTCCATTAATTAAGTGGGAAGCAACACTATTGATGCTGCCATTTTATCTTTCATTCATGTTGGCAGTGACATATATTAAATCTTGATGCTGAAAGACGAGTACAATTGTTGCTTTCAGTGGTTTTTCTTCATAATCTCTAATAGCCAGTATATTTGATATTTGAGAAGTTCAGTTCAGTTCAGTTGCTCAGTCCTGTCTGACCCTTTGCGATGCCATGGACCACAGCACATCAGGCCTCCCTGTCCATCACCCACTCCTGGAATTTACCCAAACTCATGTCCATTGTGTTGGTGATGCCATCCAGCCATCTCATCCTCTGCCGTCTTCTCCTCCTGCCTTCAATCTTCCCCAGCATCAGAGTCTTTTCAAAGGAGTCAGCTCTTCACATCAAATGGCCAAAGTATTGGAGTTTCAGCTTCAACATCAGTCCTTCCAATGAATATTCAGAACTGATTTCCTTTAGGATGTACTAGTTGGATCGACTTGCAGTCCAAGTAACTCTCAAGAATCTTCTCCAACACCACAGTTCAAATGCATCAGTTCTTCAGCTCTCAGCTTTCTTTATGGTCCAACTCTCACATCTATACATGACCACTGGAAAAACCATAGCTTTGACTAGATGGACCTTTGTTGGCAAAGTAATGTCTCTGCTTTTTAATATGCTGTCTAGGTTGGTCATCACTTTCCTTCCAAGGAGTAAGCATCTTTTTATTTCATGGCTTCAGTCACCATCTGCAGTGATTTTGGAGCCCCACAAAATAAAGTTTGCCACTGTTTCCACTTGTTTCTCCATCTGTTTGCCATGCAATGATGGGACTGGTTGCCATGATCTTTGTTTTCTGAATGTTGAGCTTTAAGTCAACTTTTTCACTGTCATCTTTCACTTTCATCAAGAGGTTCTTTAGTTCTTCTTCACTTTCTGCCATAAGGGTCATGTTAACTTGCATGTCTGAGGTTATCAATATATCTCCCTGCAATCTTGATTCCAGCTTGTGCTTCATCCAGCCCAGTGTTTCTCATGATGTACTCTGCATAAACATTAAATAAGCACAGTGACAATATACAGCCTTGATGTAGTCCTTCTCCTTTTTGGAACCAATCTGTTGCTCCATATCCTATTGATATTTGAGAAACATATCTATAATTTCAGATGTTGATTATTGATTTTTATTGCTGTTATTGCTTTTTCTCTCTGTGGTTCTAATTCCTTGGTTGAAATTATAATCATCCCTGTGTCTATGTAGAACGGTTGGAAACCAGAAGATATGATTTCTCACTCCATGCGGAGGCCGAAGTCTTGACCTTTACTTCTGTGTTCTGAAAGGACCTGAGTTTCATCTTGCAAACAGCATTCACTGAAAAAAAAGAGGCCAGCATTTCAACTTCATATTTATTATATATTTATATATATTTATATTATATATTTATAATATACATTTATAATATACATTTATTTATATATATTTATTGTATATTTATATTTAATGAGATATTTATTTATATTATGTATTTATATTCTATTATAATCTGTAGAATAATACATTTTTCATTTTGATTCATAAAATAAAACTCAGGAAAGAGTTATCAGCCAAAGTGTAAGAGATAAGCAGGTCTCTTTTCCAAAACAGTCTATAGTCCAAGCTTCCTTCTCTGACACATATATTTGAACTTGTGCTATCATGTGTCCTAATTTAACCTTGATAAAGTTGATGGAATATAAGGGACTATTGTGATATGTACTCTGCCAGCAATGATGTGACAAGGACTGTCTCCTTGGCACTTCTCTGGTCAGGCCCTTCTGAGCTCTTCTCTTGATCAGCCTTCAATCTTGGCTTGTAAAAATATCAGATTCTCAGTACAAAAAATTTTCCCACTCTTCCCCTATCCACCCCCCCCCACACACACACACACTTGAAGACCTAAAATGAGACTAGCATAGTTTGGGACTTCCTTGGCAGTCCAGTGATTAAGACTTTGTGCTTCCAATACAGAAGGCTCAGGTTTGATCCCTGGTCAGGGAAATAAGATCCCGCACGCGGCCATGTGGCAGAAGGAAAAAACGGGCATAGTTTCTAACAGCTCAAATTCAGTCCCTAAAATAAAGGCTCCAGCTGCTCTCTCATAGCTGTAGGTGACCAGGACTCTTCATTCTAGTCTGTTCAAGCCCTCAAGACAGGACCCCTATCTCTCAGTCTCCTTGGGGCAACCGGAGCCTCTCTGAGACAACCAGCAGTTAGCAACCCAGCTGGGCAAACCCCTTAGTCAACACCCCACCAGCTTTTTATGACTGTCCACTTCCCTGAGCCTGCCCCATCTCATCACTTCCCCTCCTACTCCTTCATTCTCTGTTTAAAAGGCACAAGTGGAAGTTGAGTTCACACTGGGCTCTCTTGCATTGTGCAGTAGTTGTTATTGAATGAAATCTGTCTGCCCCACTGTAACCAGTGTCCAGGTTTGTGTGTCTTTCACAAGCATCGCCTGTATTGATGTGTTCATAGTTTACCTAACACCTGTGAAGCAGAGGAGATTATCCGCATACTGCAAATGAGTAGACAGAGGCATGATGCAGTCATGTAATGTGTCTGAGAGCAGGTGCATTCTCCAGGGGGCAGTTGTGGTCATTTGATACCCAACTGTTGGCTTGAATGTTGGCCATATGAGAACTTGTATCTTTGTTCCATGTGCAGGAAGCCAGTGACTGCTTCTCCATCATAGTCCTCAGCTATGACATACACTCAAGTCCTATTTTTCTTGTTCTGGGGAAGGAGGATGCATGTTGAGCTTGGGTCTTATCACCTTAAAGATCATAGATACTGTACTCACTCCTCTTCATGAGCCCTGCTATAATCATGTTTTACAGTGTGTTTATAATTATAATGACATGCATTTAAATTTAATACACGCGTGCATGCCTAGTTGCTTCAGTTGTATCTAGTTTTCAACCCAGTGTACTGTAGCCTGCCAGGCTTCTTTGTCCGTGGAGTTCTCTAGGCAAGAATACTAGAGTGGTTTGCCATGCCCTCCTACAAGGGATCTTTCCAATGCAGGGATCAAACCCGCATGCTTCTCTTATTTATGTCTCCTGGATTGGCAGACAGGTTCTCTGCCACTAGCACCACCTGGAAAGCCCTTATATGTAATATCACTATGCAATTTTGATGAATTTGGAGCTGTTTCCTTTCCATTTTTTAAAAGTGCTTTGGTTTAAAAAAATTATTCATTTGCCTGCACCTGGTTCTAGTTGTGCCATACTGGATCTTCAGGCTTAGTCACAGTGTGTGGGATCTAGTTCCCTAACCAGGGATGGAAGCTGAGCCCCCTGCATTGAGAAGGCAAAATCTTAGCCAATGGACCACCAGGAAATGCTGTGTTTTGGCTTTTTAAAATTACTCAAATCTTTAAAATATATATTCTGTATATAAATAGAATATATATCTAAAATTATAGTATATCTATATCTATAAATATATATCTATCTATCATCTATAGCAATAGTAGAAATGGATACATCTTTGAAAATCACAGTGGCTATTTGGAGGCAGATATAATAGTAGTGTTGGTTTAGTTTCTAAGTCATGTCCAACTCTTTTCCAATCCCATGGATTATAGCCTTCCAGGCTCCTCTGTCCATGGAATTTCCCAGGCAAGAATACTGGAGTGGGTTGCCATTTCCTTTTCCAGGGCATCTTCCTGACCCAGGGATCAAACCCATCTCTCCTGCTTGACAGATGGACTTTCTACCACTGGGCCACCAGGGAAGTCCTCAGATGGGACAGTAGGTGAAGGCTGAATCACTTACTACCATTAAGCAGTAAAATATTGGGCTTCTCTGGTGGCTCAGATGGTAAAGAATCTGCCTGCAATGCAGGAGACCTGTGTTTGATCCCTGGGTTGGGGAAATCCTCTGAAGGAGGAAATGGCAACCCACTCCAATATTCTTCCCTGGAAAATTTCATGGACAGAGGGGCCTGGTGGGCTAGAGTCCACTGGGTCACAGGGAATTGGAGTCAGCTGGGCAACTAACACTTTCAAACAATAAAACATCACTGTAGTCCTGCTTTTACTTGGCCCCTGGTGAAAAAGTGCCTACATGACCCATAAACATGCTCATTCATTCCAAGCAGGCATGTCTATTAGCTACAAGCTCTACATTATTAAAATTATAACCTCTCTAAGCAGTCAACTAACTTTTAATCTCTGCTTTTATATGGCAGTGAAACTCTACTGCCTGGAAATAACAATGTTATAAAGAACTTTTCTGTAAATTTATAAACTGGGCAAAAGTCTTAATAACTTTCTCAAGTAATCAGAAGTTATTTGAGCCTAAAGTGGATTGAGATACTAGTATAAGGGAGCTATAGATTTCCCTGCTCACTGTCTGTCATTACTCCAGTGAGAATGGATTAAAAAATACTCCAGTATTCAGCCAATATTGCTCTCCATACATATGTATTGAGGTTATCCTAGGGTAAGTCAAAATAATCCATTCTAGGGGATACATTGTACTCAATAGGAATATTCACAATAAAGAGAAATTTAGGGACTTGTGGGTTTACAGTGTGCTGACTGATTTCTAAGCAGGAGTCTGCATCTTTTGTGCCCTGGTGGCTTTCACACCTCAAAGAAATGTACAAATGAAGTAGCACTTGTGTTCTGTAAGGGGTGTGGCTTTATTTTATAAAACAGTAAGGTCAGTGACAAATTTAAGAAGGTCTGTTTTAGAATATTGGAGAAGGCAATGGCACCCCACTCCAGTACTCCTGCCTGGAAAATCCCATGGACAGAGGAGCCTGGCGGGGTGCAGTCCATGGGGTCGCAAAAAGTCGGACATGACTGAGTGACTTCACTTTCACGCATTGGAGAAGGAAGTGGCACCCCACTCCAGTGTTCTTCTTGCCTGGAGAATCCCAGGGACGGGGGAGCCTGGTGGGCTGCCGTCTATGGGGTCACACAGAGTCGGACACGACTGAAGTGACTTAGCAGCAGCAGCAGTTTTAGAATATAATACAGATAGAAGGTCAGAATCCAAACTGATTCTCTTAAAACTATTTCTGTCCTTTCCCTAAAAATCTGTGCCATCGGGAAAATCAGTATCCTATTTTGAGGACCACTGTTACAAATCTTCTGGAGATGCTAATATTGGGCTCCCCAAGTGGTGCAGTGGTAAAGAATCCGCCTGCCAATTCAAGAGATGCAAGAGACACAGGCTTGATGCCTGGGCCAGGAAGATCCCCTGCAGGAGGAAGCAGCAATTCACTCCAGCATTTTCTCCCGGGAAATCCCATGGACAGCGGAGCCTGGTGAGCTACAGTCCATGGGGTAGCAAAGAGTCAGACACAACTGAGCACACACACACGTGTTATCTTACTAGCCCTAGAATCAGTGAGGTCTTACAATCCTCATAGAACTGATTCTGTCATTCTAATAACATGCCCACGCTTTTCACTTTTAATATTCATTTATTATTGACTGTTTATGGGTTTTTTGACATTTTTATGGAAACCTTGTCATGTCCAGTGTATTCTTATATGACTTGTATAGACTACCAATTTCAAATTAGACAGTTGTCTGGTAATTTAATTTTAAAATGAATCAATACATTATTTGTGACTGAGCTAAAATATTTATAACTAAAAGGTAATTTTCATTGAATCTGAAACACGATGATAACTGTCAGATACAAATCAGCGCTTGCCAAGCACGTTTGCCGTCTGCCTCTGAGGAGACTGAACCCTGTGCAGCTGCAGCCGTTGGCCTTCAATACCCCTGAGGAGGTTCAGGGCGGGGAGAGAGGCGCTCTGCTCCAGGGAATCTGGTGGCAGGTCTTTAGATAGTTGCCCCTTGCAGTTCAATATCACACTCATGGCCAATTCTTGACAGAAAATATTTGATAATTCTAACATTGTCATTACTAGTAAAGGAAACATATAAAAGTATTTAGAATGGACATTTAACTTTTTGCTTGTTTGTTTTTGTTTTCCTAATTGTGTCAGTTTATTTGTTTTGCTCTTGACAGGACTTTGATTACATGATTCAAGTTCAGTATACTTTTGTGAAATAATGTAGGCAGTCTTTGGAAAGAGGTTAAGAATTCTTGGATTAATTCCTGTCTATGTACCAGATAGTCATGGTTTTCTCTTATTTTTTGCCAATACATGACCCCCAATACATCTGTAACACCAACTCATTTTTATTTCTCTCATGTTTTTGTAGTTGTTCAGTCACTCAGTCTTGTCCAAGTCTTTGTGACCCCATGGACTGTAGCCGACCAGTTTCCTCTGTCCATGGAATTTCCCAGGCAAGAATTCTGGTGTGGGCAGCCATTTCCTTCTTCAGGGATCTTCCTGAGCCAGAGATTGAAACCAGGTCTCCTGCATTGCTGGCAGTTTCTTTACCATCTGAGCCACCAGGAGGCCTTATGTCATTAAATGCCAGATAGGTAAGATTGAACATGAAGAGTATTTTTTATTGAGGCACAAATGTAGAAAATAAGCCAATGTAAACTATAGACTCATAATTGATTAAGGAGAATATACTGAAGATACAAATGGTAAAAAAAAATAAACGAAAAAAGTCACAATAAATTTCAGTTTCCTGAGTTTGACTCTATTTCCAGTAATTTAGAAATATTTTTCCAGCTTTACTGAAATATAATTGACAGAGTGAAGTCGCTCAGTCGTGTCCAACTCTTTGCGACCCTATAGACTGTAGCCCACCAGGCTCCTCCATCCTTGGAATTTTCTAGGCGAGAATACTGAAGTGGGTTGCCATTTCCTTCTCCATAGTGTGAGCTTAAAGATGTACTATGTCGTGATTTGAAGCACACATATGCAAAGAAAAAAAAAGTGCACATATGTGTGCTGATGCTGCTGCTAAGTCGCTTCAGTCGTGTCCGACTCTGTGCGACCCCATAGACGGCAGCCCACCAGGCTGCCCTGTCCCTGGGATTTTCCAGGCAAGAGTACTGGAGTGGGGTGCCACTGCCTTCTCTGACAATAAGGTTAGTAAACTCATCCTTCATGTCACATAACGACCCCTTTGTTGTTGTTGTTATGATTAAGAACATTGAACCCTAATCTCATAGCAACTTCCGCAAGTAAGATGATATCAACTGTATCCACCATGCTGTACTTAATATCCCTGGAATTTATTCATCTTTTAACTGAAAGTTTGTTTCCATTGACCAACGTCTCCCTGTTTCTCCCACCCATCATTCCCTGGCAACTGCCATTCCACTCTGTTTCTATGAATTGGTTGTTTTTAGATTGCACACAGAATTGAGATCATTCTCTATTTGCCTTTCCCTTTCCCTCTGTGTGTGTGACATTTTCCTTACCATTGATTCATCAGTGGCTGCTTAGGTTGTTTGCATATCTTAGCTATAGTGAATAGTGCTGCAATAAATATAGGAGTGCAGATATATCTTTAAAACAGCAATTTCATTTCCTTTAGATAAATACTTAAAAGTATGATTGCTGTATCAAACAGTAGTTTTGATCTTTAATTTTTGAAGAAAATTTATACTGTTTTCCACAATGGCCTGCAGAAATATATATTCCCACAAACAGAACTCCAAAGTGCCATTTCTCTACACCTTTCCAGTATTTGTTATCTCTCGGCTTTTACTTTTATTTATTTTTCAATAGCAGTAATTTTAACAGGTGAGAGGTGATATCTTGTTGTTTTGATATGTATTTACCTGATGATTAGTGACGTTAAGCACCGTTTCCCAAAGTTGTTCTTTACTTGTCCTCACGGTAAAGAACCTGCCTGCCAATGTGGGAGAGGCAAGAGACACGGGTTCAGTCCCTGTCAGGAAGATCCCCTGGTGTAGGAAATAGCTACCCACCCCAGCATTCTTGTCTGGAGAATTCCATGGACAAAGGAGCCTGGCAGGCTATAGTCCATGAAGTTGCAGTCAGACACGACTGAAGCAGCTTAGCACATCACATATACTTTCTTTGGAAAAATGTCTATGCAAGTCTTCTGCCCATTTTTAATTGGATTGTTCGGTTATTTTGCTATTCAGTTGCATGAGTTACTTATGTATTTTGGATATCAGTCCTCCTTAATCAGATATGTGATTTGCAAATCTTTTCTCCCGTCTCATAGAACGCCTTTCATTTGTTCATTGTCTCTCTTGCTGATGAAAGGTCCCGAGCTTGATTTCATCCCGCATGTCTGGTTTTGCTCTTGTGCTTGTGCTTTCAATGTCACATCCAAAAGGTAACTGCTGCCACGCCTGATGTCAAAGAGTTTTTCCTGACTTTTTCTTCTAGGGATTTTATACATTCAGATTTACATGTGAGTCTTTAATCAGTTGCTATTTAATTATTGAGAGTGGTGTGAATTTTATCCATTTCATACAGCTATTCAATTTAACCATCACCCTATTTTGAAGAGAGCTTCCCTGGTTGCAAAGAATCTACCTGCTGATGTAGGAGTTGCAGAAGACACATGTTTGATCTCTGGGTCTGGAAGATTCCCCTGTAGTAGAAATGGCAACCCATTCCAGTATTCTTGCCTGGGAATTCCCATGGACAGAGGAGCCTGGTGGGCTTCTCAAAAGAGTTGGACACAACTCACCACTACCACCATTTGCTGAAGAGACTGTCCTTCCCACTGGGTATTCTTGAATTCCTTGTTGAGTGTTAGTCAACTATGTATGCATGAGTTTATTTCTATGCTCTCAGTTTTGCTTCCTTGATCTATGTGTCTGTTCTGGTACCAGTACCATACTGTTCTAATTACTAAAGTTTTATAATTTGGTAAAAACAAAAGGGTGAAGTCTACAGCTCTTTTTTTTTTTTTTTCAAAATTGCTTTGGCTATTCAAGATCTTATATGGCCTCATACAAATAATAGATCTTTTTTTTTCTTTATTTTTCATTTCAGTGAAAATTTTCATTAAACTTTAACAGGGATTGCAATGACTTTATGTATCATTTTTAAATTTAAATTTATTTATTTTAATTGGAAGCTAATTACTTTTACAATATTGCATTGGTTATTGCCATGCATCGACATGAATCTGCCACGGGTGTATACGTGTCCCCCATCCTGAACCCCCCTCCCACATCCCTTCCCATACCATCCCTCTGGGTCATCCCAGTGCACCAGCCCCAAACATCCTGTATCCTGCATCAAACCTGGACTGGCGATTCATTTCTTATATGATATTATATATGTTTCGATGCCATTCTCCCAAATCATCCCACCCTCTCCCTCTCCCATAGAGTCCAAAAGACTGTTCTATACATCTGTATCTCTTTTGCTGTCTTGCATACAGGGTTATCATTACCATCTTTCTAAATCCATATATATATGTTAGTACTAATCTTTTTGGATTACTTCACTCTGTATAATAGGCTCCAGTTTCATCCACCTCATTAGAACTGATTCAAATGTATTCTTTTTAATGGCTGAGTAATACTCCATTGAGTATATGTACCGCAGCTTTCTTATCCATTCATCTGCTGATGGACAACTAGGTTGCTTCAATGTCCTGGCTATTATCAACAGTGCTGCGATGAACATTGGGGGTACATGTGTCTCTTTCAATTCTGGTTTCCTCAGTGTGTATGCCCAGCAGTGGGATTGCTGGGTCATAAGGCAGTTCTATTTCCAGTTTTTTAAGGAATCTCCACACTGTTCTCCATAATGTCTGTACTAGTTTGCATTCCCACCAACAGTGTAAGAGGGTTCCTTTTCTCTACACCTCTCCAGCATTTATTGCTTGTAGACTTTTGGATCACAGCCATTCTGACTGGCATGAAATGGTACATCATTGTGGTTTTAATTTGCATTTCTCTGAGTGATGTTGAGCATCTTTTCATGTGTTTGTTAGCCATCTGTATGTCTTCTTTGGAGAAATGTCTATTTAGTTCTTTGGCCCATTTTTTGATTGGTCATTTATTTTTCTGCAATTGAGCTGCAGGAGTTGCTTGTATATTTTGAGATTAGGTGTTTGTCAGTTGCTTCATTTGCTATTATTTTCTCCATTCTGAAGGCTGTCTTTCACCTTGCTTATAGTTTCCTTTGTTGTGCAGAAACATTTTTTTTATTTTTTTGAATTTTAAAAATATAAATTTATTTATTTTAATTAGAGGTTAATTACTTTACAATATTGTATTGGTTTTGCCATACATCAACATGAATCCACCACAGGTATACACGTGTTAGGTCCATTTGTTTATTTTTGCTTTTATTTCCAATATTCTGCGAGTTGCGTCATAGAGGATCCTGTTGTGATTTCTGTCGGAGAGTGTTTTGCCTATGTTCTCCTCTAGAGTTTTATAGTTTCTGGTCTTACTGTAGATCTTTAATCCATTTTGAGTTATTTTTGTGTATGGTGTTAGAAAGTGTTCTAGTTTCATTTTTTACAAGTGGTTGACCACTTTTCCCAGCACCACTTGTTAAAGAAATTGTCTTTAATCCACTGTATATTCTTGCTCCTTGTCAAAGATAAAGTGTCCATAGGTGCGTGGATTTATCTCTGGGCTATTTTGTTCCATTGACCTATATTTCTGTCTTTGTGCCATACCATACTGTCTTGATGACTGTGGCTTTTTGTGTAGAGCCTGAAAGTCAGGCAGGTTGATTCCTCCAGTTCCATTCTTCTTTCTCAAGATTCTTGAACATGGGATATTTTCCACTTACTTGTGTCCCCATCAATCTCTTTCAGCATATCTTAGAGTGTTCAGCATACGCTTTTTTCACGCCTTTCTACTTTGATCTTTGCTATTGCCTTCCTTTGCTAACCTTAGTCTTAATTTCTTATTTTCAGTTTTGTTAAGATGTAAATTAGGTTATTTGAGCTCCTGCTTTTTCTTTT